>NC_060119.1:515456230-515759260 GCF_021461395.2 Schistocerca americana | reverse complement strand
TGCAGACTCCACAAAGCCATGGACCCCAGTTGTCAACATGGCACTGTGCTAGCTGGTTCTGGTTCCATAATAAAGTGGGCTGTGTTTACATGGAACAGACTGGGTCCTCTGGTCATTGAATGGAAATATTTATGTTCAGCCACTTGGAGTCCATATGCAGCCATTCATGGACTTCATGTTCCCAAACAATGATGGAATGTTTATGGACGACAATGCATCACATCATCGGGCCACAGCCATCCATGACTGGTTTGGAGAACATTCTGGAGAAATCAAGTAAATAATTTTTCCACCCACTGAACATTTGTGGGATATAACTGAGAGATCAGTTCATGCACAAAATCCTGCACCAGCAACACTTTCACAGTTGTGAACGGCTATAAAGGCAGCACGGCTCATATTTCTATGAGGGCTTCCAATGACTTGTCGAGTCCATGCCGTGTTGAGCTGCTGCACTACACTGGGCAAAAGAAGGTCCAACACAATATTGGGTGGTTTCCCATGACTTTTGACATGTCAAATACTAACCTGTGTTTCTATTTCCTCTACAGTATCATCTTCAGTAAACTGACTTGAGGTTATAATAAGTGGATCACCATCTTCACAGATTAGCTGATGACTGGAAGCATCGTTTGAGCTAGTATTCTGCAACAATTCACCAACCAATTTTTTACAGAATTTTTTCTAGATACTGCATAACTTAAGACAGTGAATCAACAAAAACGATATCAAAGGCTCCTGAAAATGGCATGAAACAAAATGATGATGATGATGATGATGATGATCATGATGATGATAACAACAACAACAATAATAATAATAATAATAATAATAATAATAATAATAATATTTTAGAAAATTTAAGAAAATTCTTTATAGAACGAGCAGAAACTAGCAAAATACACAAAGCAATCACTCATATAAATACATCGGCTACACCATTGCAATTTTATAACCACTTCTACAACCCTTTAGATCACATAACATCAACAGATATGAAGAAAGAAAATTGGAAAAAGAAAACACTACATGACAAGCACCCGTATCATCTAACACAGCCACACATCGATCAAGACGCATCCAACACATGGCTAAGAAAAGGCAATATATACAGTGAGACGAAAGGATTCATGATAGCAATACAGGATCAAACAATAAACACCAGATATTACAGCAAGCATATTATTAAAGATCCCAATACCACAACAGATAAATGCAGACTTTGCAAACAACAAATAGAAACTGTAGATCAATACTAGCAAATACAGAATACCCCAGAAGACATGACAATGTAGCAAAAATAATACATCAACAACTTGCCATACAACATAAACTAATAAAACAACACATTCCCACATACAAGTATGCACCACAAAATGTACTGGAGAACGATGAATACAAATTATACTGGAACAGAACCATTATAACAGATATAACACCACCACATAACAAACCTGGCATCATACTCACCAATAAAAAGAAGAAATTAACACAACTAATCGAAATATCCATACCCAATACAACAAATATACAGAAGAAAACAGGAGAAAAAATTGAAAAATACATCCAACTGGCTGAGGAAGTCAAGGACATGTGGCATCAGGATAAAGTTGACATTATACCAATTATACTATCAACTACAGGAGTCATACCACACAATATCCACCAGTACATCAACGCAATACTGCTACATCTAAACGTATATATACAACTACAGAAATCTGTAATTGTTGATACATGTTCAATTACCCAAAAGTTCCTAAACGCAATGTAACATATACTGTACAGTTAAAAGGAAGTCACGCTTGATCAAGGTCCGCATCACTTTCCATTTTTAACCACACATAACGTCTGAGAAAGGAAAGAATAATAATAATAATAAAAATCTTTCAAAGAATGAACAAAAGCTACACCGTAGTAAATGTACAGTCTCTAGTCATTGTGGTAAACGAAAAACACTCACTCAGATGGAATAAATAAATTGTGGGCAACTGGAAGACATCATCTGTAAAATTCTAGAGAAGCATACAGGCTTTTAATACACAAATTGGTAAAAAGAGAAAATTACAAAACACTGTTGCACAGATCCTGTTCACTGTACAACAAATCAAAATGTGGAAAGCAACATATCAAAATGGGGAGAGAATCTTACAACTTTGCAAGGAATTCAATCAAATCATAAAATCAATTTTCTCCCAACAATTGTTCAGAAAACAGAAAACTTGGGATATTATCAAACCCCAACTTTTGTGAGTTCCCAACAGATCATGCTATTGGAAAAAAGCAGATCCAAAAAGCCAAACCCCTAAGAAATGCAAGCCTCAAGTCAGATCACTATCTCTCAAAGAAAGGTTCAGCTTCTTCCAAGGAACACCATGAGGGGTCTTCAGAGAAAAATCAACATGCTCTGTACAGAAATGCTCAAGTCTAACAAAAAGTTCATCCAGAAACTGAAGTTGCAAGGACCATATAACCAAGAGCAACTACAAGAAACACTAACCAAGAGAGCTAACAAACCTGCCACACTAATAAAAGAAACATCCATGGGGGAGGGGGACAACGACGACGACACAACAAAAGTGATTTGATCTTGAGCAAAGACAGCTTACATGGCGGAAATGGAACCACAGAAGAACCAGGACAACCAGACAATATTCCTGGACTTGAGCAAACTCGCTACCAAAGCTAATCGTGGGGTAAAACATGAATTACCAAGAGCTCTGTGGATGCTGTGTTTGGACATGAGATGAATTACCTGTTGTTCATAAACAATTAGAACTCGCCCTTAGCACTGTCAAGTGATTGAATGTGTTCGGAGGGCTCCTGAGAAACATAAACCAGATATGCTACAGGTACCTCTCATACTGCCTCGTCTCCTTTACAGGAAGTAAAGGATCTGTCAGCATTTATCCACTTGAACTTAGCTGCATATCATTGATAGATCTAAGGGCATTGTAACAAAGAGAGCAAGTCCCCTAAAAAGTCTGAGGTGTTGTCTTCCACTGAAACGGAAACAGACCCAGCAAGACATATTTTTCTGTTGGCAAGCCTATTGTGTCCTACATCATGGGGAATGAATGGTAGGGACTTAATGGTGAATAATTGAACCTTTTAGTGAAATGACAGCAAGCAATGGGAAAGACCACCTTGTGCTATCTATGTGTATGTCTGGCAACCTCATTGAGGAGACTGTTCTGACTGCCATTGACAGAATACGCTGTAATGTGTAACTAATTGTGGATTGTGGTGCAATGCATGCTGTCTGGGCTCCAAACTCAGACCTGGATCATTCCAGTGACTGGCAGAGAATGCAGAGAAGACCAGCCTTGCTTGCGGAACTGCAGGAAAGCTCACAGTCTGCAGCTTTCTCCCCAGAATTGATTGTGGCTCCCTGATTGTAAGTTGAGTTTTAGACTTGAATCAGAGACTTCTAAGGTTCTATGAAAAGCTGGGCTGTGACTTCTTAGACTTACATCATAGAGCTGAGAACTGCAGGTTATCCCAAATGGGTCAGGGGCTGCTACCCAGGTAGCTGACTGTACACTGAGTACACACAAGGGTTTCTTAGATTAGGCAACTCTTCCTTCAATTGAGAAAATGATAGCTGTACAAGATTTCTAAGAATTGGCACGAGATCCAAACAATTGTTCCCATAAATGAGACTATTAAAATCCTAGTGACCAAGTGTCGAACTATTTGCAACAAAATGGCACAGTATGAAGCACTTTTAAAAAGCAGTGACGCTTACATAATATTAAACCATGGAAAATCCATGATGGAATGTAATAATGAGTATGGCTTAGCTGCCAGAGGCTCCAGTTGTGTGTGTGTGTGTGTGTGTGTGTGAGTGTGTGTGTGAGAGAGAGAGAGAGAGAGAGAGAGACAGAGAGAGAGAGAGAGAGAGAGAGAGAGTTGCTTTTGCATGTGTTTATGTTTGTGTGTCTGTCACTTACTTTTGACAAAGGCCTTGATGGCTGAAAGCTTATACTGTGACAGTCTTTTTGTTGTGCTTATCTGTGACTCAGCATCTCCATTATATGGTGAGTGGCAACTTTCCTTTAAATAATATTAGATACAGAAGACTCACTAAAACCCAAAATAGGATAGGCCGGTGGGAAAAGGAAGGGGTGTATCCATCACAGACAACAAGAACCTCAAATTCACCAAAGTGGAAACTGAAGATGCATGTGAGAGTGTTGGGGATAAATTTATAACTGGATCTTTCTATCAGCCACCAGAACTATACCCAGAAGTAACTGAAAAATTCAGAGAAACACCCTTACCATTAATACATATGTTTCTCAGTCTTGCTGCCATTGATATTACTATCCAACAATCCACTGGGGCCAAGACACCCAGTCAAACAATTGTAAATGCCTTTTCTGAAAACTTCCTAGAATAGATAATTCAGGATTACACTCATGAAAGAAATGCTTTGGATCTAATGACACTATATAGACCTGACTTGTTTGAGGAATTCTGCACTGAACCTAGTATTAGTGACCAAGAGACAGTTGCAGCAACAACAAATACCAATGCACAAATGACAAAATAAATAGAAAATAAGTTGAAAATGTCTGCTTGTGTCTGTGTATGTGCAGTTGGATATGGGTGTGTGTGCGAGTGTATACCTGTCCTTTTTTCCCCCTAAGGTAAGTCTTTCCGCTCCCGGGATTGGAATGACTCCTTACCCTCTCCCTTAAAACCCACATCCTTTCATCTTTCCCTCTCCTTCCCGTGGGTTGCGAAAGCTTGAATTTTGTGTGTATCTTTGTGTTTGTTTGTGTGTCTATTGACCTGCCAGCACTTTCATTTGGTAAGTCACATCATCTTTGTTTTTAGATAAAATAAGTAGAAAGATTTTCATGTTCAGAAAACTAGATAAAAAAGCAGTAATGTCATATCTCAACAAGGAACTATCTCAATGAGCAACTTGAATATTTAGCTCTGGTCAGAAGCATCTGGAGGAGTAAAGAAACTTCTAAAAGAACAGCAATTACTGCACAATAGGTGTAAAACTATGTGTCAGGCAATACACATTAAACAAAATATGTTTGGCAATACATGAAGCATTAAAAGAGCACCATTCCAGAATCTTATTGAAAGACATCTCACAGAACCCAAATAAATTCTGGTCACCCGTAAAGGCTGTCAGTAACACCAGTCTTAGTGTCCAGAGATCATGGATGACACAGGAACTGAAACTGGGGGTAGCAAAACAAAAGTTGAAGTGGTAAACACCATTTTCAAATGTTCTTTCACAAGGGAAGACCCAAGAGAAATGTCCCAGTTTAATTCTCACACCACTGCTAAGAAGAGTAACATAGATAATAGTGTCAGTTATGATGAGAAACATCAAGTATTGCTAAAACTGAAAAAACAAAAAAAATCTCCAGGGCCCAATGGAATCCCTATCAGATTTTCTACAGAATTTGCAGCTGGCTTAGGGTATATTTTAATCATAGGAATCACAGATCCCTCAAACAAAAACTATGACAAGTGCCAAAAGAAAGAACAGGTAACACCCACCTACAAGAAGGGAAGCAGAAGTATTCCACAAAGCTACCATGCAATATCAATGACATCCATCTGTTGTAGAAAAATATATTCTGGGCTCAAATGTACTGAGGTATATTGAGTACAATGACCTTCTCCGTATAAAACAGCACAGTTTTCAAAAATGATCATGTGAAACTCAAATTCTGCTTTTCTCACATGACTTCCAGGAAGCCACTGATTATGTCAGTCAGGTAAATGCAGTAATTTCTTGATTTCAGAAAACCACTTGACTCAGTACCACACCAATGTTTCATAACGAAAATACGATCACATGGGTCATCAAACAAAATTTGTGACTGGACTGAATACGTCTCAGTAGGTGGGTGCAGCACATTATCTTGGATGGAAAGTCGTTGACAGATACAGAAGTAATTTCAGATATGACCCAGAGAAGTGTTTTGAAGACAATTTATTTATCTGTAATTAAGTACTAGGCCTATGTGAAAAGATCTGAATAAATATTCAATCAGATCTTGATAAGATTTCATAGTGGTGCAGAGATTGGTAACTTATTTTAAATATTCAGAAACTTAAAATTTTTAGTTTAAAAAATGCAAAAACATTGTAGCCTACAATTAAAATATCAATCAAGCAGAATCAGTCAACTCATACAAATAGTCAGGTGTTAACATTTTGTAGCGGTATAGGATGAAATGATCGCATAGGATTAGTTGTAGGTAAAGCAGGTAGTAGACTTCAGTTCATTGGTAGTATAGTATGGAAATAGAATCAATCTACAAGCGAAACTGTTTACAAAACTTTGCGTGGCTCATCCTAGGATACTGCTCAGCAGGGTGGGACCCATACAGAATAGGACTAGCCATAGATACTGAACATATACATAGAAGGGCAGCATGAATAGTCATAGGTTTGTACAACCCACAGGAGAAAATCATAGAGATACTGAAGTACCTGAGCTGGCAGACACTTAAAGACAGGCACCTAATATCCCATGAGAGTGTATTTAAAAAGTTTTAGTACCCTATATTAACTGAGGAATTTTGAAATATGCCACATATCCTCAATGCATTGCTGCAGTAGGGATGGCAAAAAAGATCAGACTAATTACAGTGAGCACGGAACTGAGAAGTTCTTTCTTTCTTTTTTTTTTTGCATTCAATCTGTGAATAGAACTGGAAGAAACTGTAACACTTGGTACAATGAAAGTACCCTCTGCTATGAACTTGAAATTGGTGTTGCTGAATATGGATATTGATGTACATCTAGACGTACACACTGCTTGATGCAGCCATCAGCCTATTGCTTGCTGGTATCACACACTCATCATCTAGGAGGGGAACTGAGATGAGTGCTATAAAGTTGATCAGAGAGGCAGGGGTTGGTAGCAAGTGGACCATCTCACAAGTATATCATATGCAAACCTAGCTGGGATGCATACTAATAACAGATTGCTGCTGCCTATTCTCAGTCCTGATGTGTAGCCAGCACTTGTTGAAAATATACTCCTTGTTGCTAAAAGTGACATTTAGGCAGAGTACCAACCCTTAGGTGACTCTCCATTCAATCCAGATAATGATAGCTGAACAAAACCCAGAAATATCAGTGTAAGATTGAAAGAAATGCCTTCCACAGGTGAGGGTATTAAAATCCTAATGGTGAATTGCCGAAGCATTTGCAACATGAAAAACAGTGAAGTTCACATAATACTAGGTACAGAAAGCTGGTTCAACCTGAAATTGATAGCAGTGAGATTTTTGGGGAAAATTTACGTGTATATCAAAAGGACAGGAAAATGGGATATGAAGGTGGTGTATTTGTCGTAGTAGACAGGAAACTCAAATACACTGAGATAGAAATTGAAGCTGCTTGTGAGACTGTTTGGGCGAGACTCAGTATCATGGATGGGCATAAAATAACAATTGGATCCTTCTATCGTCCACCAGACTTATCTTCTGAAGTAACTGGAAACTTTAGAGAAAACCTCAGTTCACTTCTATGTAAGTTCCCCAACCACATTGTAATCACCGGTGGAGACTTTAATAACCCAACATTTAATTGGGAAAATCACAGTTTTGTTAGTGGTGGATGCAATAAGGCATCCAGTGAAACATTAGTAAATCCCTTCTCTGAAAACTACCTAGAACAGATAGTTAGGAAATATATTAGATCTAAAGGCAACAAATAGACCTGACCTCTTTGATGATGTCCACGTCAAAACTGGTATCACTGACCACGATGTGGTGGTGGCAACAATGATAACCAAAGTACAAAGAACAACTAAAAGAAGCAGAAGGGCATACATATGCTCAGTAAACGAGGTAATGAATCAGTAATGTCATAGCTCAGTAAAGAGCTTGAAACTTCCTGCACAGGTCACGAGCGTGAAGAGGAACTAAGGATCAAGTTTAAAAGAAAAGTTGACCATGCACTGGATAGATATGTACCCAGGTAGAATAGTTCATAATGGGAGGGAACCTCCATAGTATACAGTCACTGTAAAGAAACTTCTAAAGAAACAGAGATTACTGCATAATAGGTATAAGACAAAGCGTAAGACTACAGACAGAGAAATGCTGAATGAAGCATGTTTGGCTGTCAAGAGATCAATGTGTGGTGCCTTCCATGACTATCATAGCAGAATATTGTCAAAATGATATTTCACAAAACCCAAAGAAATTCTGGTCATATGTAAAGGCTGTTGGTGGCACCAAAGCTGATGTCCAGTCCATAGCGAAAGAGAGGAAGTGAAATTGAGGGTAGCAAAGCAAAAGCTGAAACGCTTAACTCCATTTTCAAATGTTCCTTTAGAAAGAAAAACTCATGAGAATTGCCCCAGTTTAATCCTCATACCACTGAAAAGATGAATCAAATAAGTATTAGTGTCACTGATGTTGAGAAACAGCTGAATAGTTAAAACTGAACAAAGCTCCCTGTATGATTTTATACTGAATTTGCGGCTGAATTAGCCTCTCTTCTAACTACAATCTATCGTAGATTCCTCGAACAAAAAACCATGCCCAGTTCTTGGAAAAAGCACAGGTCTCATCTGTCTACAAGAAGGGCAGTAGAAGTGATCCACAAAATTGTTGTTGATGTGCTCTTCAGTCCAGAAACTGGTTTGATGCACCTCTCCACGTTACTCTATCCTGTGCAAGCTTCTTCATCTCCCAGTACCTACTGCAACCTACATCCTTCTGAATCTGTTTAGTGTATTCATCTTTTGGTCTCCCTCTATGATTTTTACCAATCACGCTGCCCTCCAATACTAAATTGGTGATCCCTTGATGCCTCGGAACATGTCCTACCAACTGATCCCTTCTTCTATGAAGTTGTGCCACAAATTTCTCTTCTCCCTAATTCTATTCAATACCTCCTCCTTAGTTATGTGATCTACCCATCTAATTTTCAGCATTCTTCTGTAGCACCACATTTCGAAAGCTTCTATTCTCTTCTTGTCTGAACTATTTATTGTCCATGTTTCACTTTCATATATGGCTAAACTTCATACAAATACTTTCAGAAATGACTTCCTGACACTTAAATCAATACTGGATGTTAACAAATTTCTCTTCTTCAGAAATGCTTTCCTTGCCATTGCCAGTCTGCATTTTATATCCTCTCTACTTCGACCATCATCAGTTATTTTGCTCTCCAAATAGCAAAACTCATTTACTACTTTAAGTGTCTCATTTCCTAATCTAATTCCCTCAGCATCACCCAATTTAATTTGAGTGCATTCCAATTAGACTCATTTTGCTTTTGTTGATGTTCATCTTATATCGTCCTTTCAAGACACTGTCCAGTCTGTTCAATTGCTCTTCGAGGTCCTTTGCTGTCTCTGACAGAATTAAAATGTCACTGGTGAACCTCAAAGTTTTTATTTCTTCTCCATGGATTTTAATTCCTACTCCAAATTTTTCTTTTGTTTCCTTTACTGCTTGCTCAATATACAGATTGAATAACATCGGGGATAGGCTACAACCCTGTCTCACTCCCTTCCCAACCACTGATTCCTTGCTGTTCAATATCCTTGACATCGCTTTGTTGTACAATCCTAGAACATATCCTGAGATCAAACATAATGAGGTATCTTCAACATAATGACCTCCTCAATACCAACAAACATGGATTTCGGAAACATCGATCATATGAAACCCAACTCACACTTTCCTCACGTGACATACTGAAAGCTTTGGATCAAGGCACGATGCGGTGTTTCTTGATTTCCAAAAAGCACTTGACTCAGTATGCACCTATCCTTATTGTCAAAAGTACTATCATGTAGGGTACCAAGTGAAATATGAGACTGGATTGAGGACGTTTTGGTAGGGAGGACACAGCATGTTATTTTGGATGGGGAGTTATCACCAGATGTAGAAGAAACTTCGAGTGTGAACCAGGGAACTGTGTTGGGACCCTTGCTGTTCATGTTGTATATTAATGACCCTACAGACAATTTTAATAGTAAAATCAGACTTTTCGCAGATGATACAGTTTTCTATATTGAAGTACTATCTGAAAGACGCTGCATAAATAAAGAATCAGATCTTTATAAGATTTCAACGTGGTGCAGAGATTGGTAACTTGCTCTAAATGTTCAGAAATGTAAAACTTTGCACTTCACAAAATGAGAAACCATAGTATCCTATGACTATAATATCAATGGCTCACTGCTGGAATTGGCAAACTCATACAAATACCTGGGTGTAGCACTTTGTAGGGATATGAAACATAATGATCACTTAGGTTCAGTCTTGGGTTAGGCATGTAGTAGACTTCGGTTTATTGGTAGAATACTAGGGAAGTTCAATCAGTCTACAAAAGAGATTGCTTACAAATAACTTGTGTGACTGGTTCTAGAATACTGCTCAAGTGTGCGGGACCTGTACCAGATAGGACTAACAGGGGACACTGAATGTATACAGAGAAGGGCAGCACAAATGCTCACAGGTTTGTTTAATCTGTGGAAGAGCATCACACAAATACTGAAGGAACTTAAGCGGTAAGCTCTGGAAGACAAATGTAAACTATCCCGAGAAAGTCTATTAACGAAGTTTCAAGAACCGGCTTTAAATGATTACTCTAGGGATATTCTAAAAACCCCTACACTTGCTCACATAGGGACTGTGAGGGTAAGATTACAATAATTACTACATGCACAAAGGCATTCAAACAATCATTCTAACTGCACTCAATATGTGAATGGAGCAGGAAGAAACCCTAATAATTGGTACAATCAGATGTATCCTCTGCCATGCACCTCACGGTGGTTTGCAGAGTATATATGTAGATGTAGATAGATACTAAAATGGCGGGTTTCTCTCCTTTAGTCTAGACATTAAAAATCTGTTTTACACGAAACTACAATTCATAAGAACGATTAACTCTGTATACAGAGACACACATTGGTTTTTATTAACAATGTCAAAAGATGTCTAACTAAATCCTGACACGCTTCGTGACAGGAAAGTTTTTGTGTGAATTCATTATTTATTAGGATTCTGATAATGAGTACAATATTTTCTTACTGAGTGTGACATGCAATGTGTGTGTGTGTGTGTGTGTGTGTGTGTGTGTGTGTGTGTGAGAGCAGGTGCGCCTATGGGTGCAAATTCAATGTGGATTTACCTTGAATCCTCCAAGAGGCAGGCCTCGCACCTTCTTCCTCCATGCTGTTCTACATTTAGAGTCCATATTCTGCTTTATCCTGTACCAGTCTCGTTCAGTAATATTGAACTTGTGTAATAAATGGCAACGAATGCCATATATCTGTAAAATTAAAAGATGTTATCACACAATCAGTATCAATTATTCTAACAACCAGTGACACACAAAATTACATTGCTGGATGTCATGGAACCTATATAGTATTTACTGCTTGTTCTACTCAAATTAAATTAAGTCCATCAGTACTGCGAATGCAACATGCATTGTACTGAGAAATAGCACTGACTTGTACATTGTTACATGAGAAAAACTGAAGTAGAAGAAATACATGCTAGAGGACTGTGAATTCGTGTGTTTAGTGACATAGTACCTTGAAGAAGGGAAGGAGGATAGTGAGCCCTTATATCCTTTTGCACAGGTTGTAAACAGAACTGCTCACAACCTTGAAAATAAACAAAACCACTGTTGTAGCAAAAAGAAGACAAAATGCAACTTAACCTGGTACAACAGGGAAGACACCATTTAAAAGCAGCTCAAAAAGAGGCAAGTTTTGTACATAAAACATTTGAACAAGCAAAATGTAAAAAACCATCCAAATTGCTTCGGGAAAATGTTGATTTTATAGAAGCAAATTTTAGTTGCAGTAACTGAGTACATAGCCTTAATACACTCAGTTATAAAAAGACGAAAAAACATTAGTCGGAACAAACAGATGTTACATTGCATACAATCTGTGAATTTGTATTAAGGTATGCACTACAGTAAGGTTGTGTGGCTGGATGACATTTGGGCCAATGTCAGTCATTCACTGCATAAAAGCTGGAGTGACAGAACCCCTGCAAGGGAACAAAGTTGGTAAAGGAGCACAAATCAGTGCGACATGTAAGCACACAAGATGATTTTTTGCCAAACTTCTTGCTAATATTTCATTAAACAAATACACGATTTTATCAAAAGAATAATGCAGTTTTACAGAAGTGGTTTAAAACATCCCCTATCACAAATTTCTAAAGGCTATCAGTCATAGTTACAGATGTCCTGTATCGTTCAGCTGTTTACTATAAGACACCAACTCTGTCAACAAAAGGGATTAAATTATTAAGTTCTGGTAAGACAGTATATGAGTCTTTAAGAAATGTTAAGACTAAAGCCGTTGAAATTGAGCAGAAAACAAGTTAGAATTTCCACCATCAATGAAATTGAAGAAAGATCTGGAATTGAAGGCATTTACTTATTTCCATGTCATTGTCATTGCAATGTGAAGGTCTATGGGCACAAATAACATTATACAAGCTGAGAAACTCCTTGTGAAAGCTGCATGGCAAGTCACTAATGATATGAGAACAGTATTGCAGGTGTCGACAGGCCACCAACAATGACGAAAATGTGGAAGACTCAATGGGAAACTTAATTACATCTGGGGGGTTAACAGAGGTACTTTGGATCAGTGCAACCAGTCAATGTTTCCCTTTGACACTATCTACTGGGGCAGCTAAATTCAAAAACTTGTACTACAGAAGCATGCAGCAAGACTATTCAGTAAAGTTGATAATCAAACATCTTGCATAAGCTTCTCCAGGGGCCTTGGGATTCATACACTTACATGCCAATTTATTTACTTGCCAACAGTAGAGGGTGTACATAAAGGCCGGGAACACTTTCAATTATTTATTGAACAATAACCAAACATTGTATAGATATCATACATATGTCATTTTGAAGAGAAGCCCTGAAAGTTTTTTTTTTTTTTTTTTTTTTCATGTATACTGCCACAGCGTAGTTCGGTAATTTGCCAATAGTCAGCACTAGTCGCAAGCATGCTTCAGCTGTTCGACGAATGTTTAGAACCAAGAATGGTAAGAAGCAACCAACAAGGAAGGCCATTTACCACTGGCACAACAAATTCATTATGATGGGTTGTTGTGCCTGGCAAAGAGAAGCGGACGTTGCAGTGTGAGTGAAGTGAATGTGGAGCACATACGAGAGATATTCTTAAGGAGACCAAAGAAATCAGTGCGTCGTGCATCCCGTGAACTCGTAATGACAGTGTGGAAAGTCCTGCGACAGAAAATGTCTATGAAACCATTCAAATTGGAGCTAGTGCAGAAGCTCAATGACGACGACAAAGACAAGAATTTTGATTTTTGTTTGCAGTTGCAACAACTGAATGAGGATGGGATGGCATTGATGATACTTAATTTTTAGTGACGAAGCCACTTTTCACACTAATGGGAAAGTGAACAGGTGTAATTGTCAAATCTGGGGTACAAAGCATCCACACAAATGCATTGAATCTGAGTGTGATTCCCCAAAGGTAAATATTTTTTGTGCCCTGTCATGTCGAAAACTGTATGGGCCATTCTTCTTCGCTGAGAGCACCATCACTAGATGTTCCAACTCAGACATGTTGCAGCAATGGCTGAGGCCACAAATGCAATTGGACTCTCCATTCATCTTACAGCAGGATGGGGCTCCAGCCCATTTTCATCATGAAGTTCGCGGGTACCTGAAGACGGAACTGCTGCATCGGTGGATCAGCCATGCTACAGAAGAGGGCAGCTGTTGTATGAAATGGCTATCCCGATCACCAGATCTCACTCCATGTGACTTTTTTCTGTCGGGACACATTAAAGACCTGGTGTATGTACTACCTCTCCCTCTAGCAGAGCTCCGGGAGAGAATACGAGAAGTGACTGCCATAGTCGATGATGCCAAGATGGAATGGGTATGGCAAGAATTCGATTACCATACTGACATCTGCCGGGTCACTCATGGTTCTCATATTGAATGTTTGTAAAAAATACTTTCAAAAAGCAATTTGTATGACATCTGTACAATGTTTAGTTCTTGTGCAATAAATAACTGAAAGTGTTCCCAGACTTTATGTACATCCTGTATTTCTGCTAATAATAAGAACAAATACAAGATGAACTATAAAATTCACAACAATATGAGAAGTACAACTAATCTCTTGATATACCACACATTCTTGTCAAGGGATTAGACTGAAGTTTCATATTCTGGTACAAAAGCCTTCAAAAAATTGCTGACAGATCTCAGGAGGGACATTAGAAATCTTCCTATATCAAAAACTTTCTTTATTAATGATTCCACCTATAATTTATCAGAATATCTGAATGATGTAACTGAAATTTCTGCTAGCATAAACACTGACATTAGATAAGCATTTAACTTTACCAGTATATCAGTCCAGTCAAACAGGACATTATGTTGGAAATTTTAAAAACAAGCTGAAACCTAGCAGAAGCATTAAGGACAATGTCCAGATCAAAATACCAAAAGTCCAAAAAACTTCACTTAAGAGAATACCTGCTGTTATGAAAAGACAGAAGTTTCGTTTTAACCATAGCAATTGAACCAAGTGTCCAATTGGATTCATTTTTGCGCCACATTAATGAGCTCATGCACTACAGTCGTCTAAAACAATAAAATTATTTACTTTTTCAAGAAACAATAATATTTATTTTAATTATTTACTTTTTCAAGAAACAATAATATTTATTTTAACTGAACTAGTGTTGAAAAAATATTGATCTAAAATTTTGCAACTTTTGATCATACATTGTTGACTTTTTTTTTTAAATTGCGAGTGACATTGCAATGTACAATAAAAACAAAACACAATTTAAATAACTTACGTGACAAAAGAAAAACAACAACAATAATACATTGTCCTTTTTGAAAGCAGGCAGAGTTTCTGTAAGCTCGACTGGTTCACCGAAGTGATGCTCACCAACTCACCAAAAATTAATGACAGGAAGACATTAAATGAGGGAGTGGCGGGAAGGGGGGAACTAGTATGAAAACTGCTATAATAAAAATGATAAAAAAAACAGATAGAACTTTTTATATTTTGTGTGGTTATTTACCATTTTTGTGTAGACAGATTAGTCAAAGGTTTGACACTGTCTTCAATGTCAGTTTGTGAAGTCCATCCAATTCGTGCACCAATGGCCAATGCAGTAGGCGCACTTACTTGTACAACTTAAGTCACTTGACCTGCATACACACTTGTTTTATCGACCTTATTTACAGTAGCGTGATATAATATGGAGTACTTGCTCTAGTTCATAATGGTACACTCGCCATTGCGAGGGTGAGAGCAGTGCATGAATGGACTCTCAGTCAGTCAGCTGTCAGCTTGTGGCTATGTGCCATGTAAAATGACAAATATGTATATTTTGACTTGTAAATATGAGCCCGATTGTGAATAATAAGTGATTAACTCATCATTCATTATAATCCGAAATGATTTGAACCATTACAAGTCCTCCTAAATTTATGGTCCTCTGGTACATTTACACTTTATATTTTGTCTGGAGATGCTAACAGTTTTGGTCCTCCAGCCTGGACTGTGATGGATTTGATGAAGTAACATGTAGCCATCCATTGGTATCAGCGACGAGTTTCCATGAAGCAAAACAGAGATGTCACCAGCAATATTGACACAACATATCTAAAAGTTAAGTATCTGGTGTGGCTATCCTGCTTCCTGTACTTCCCACTCATTGTAGCTGCTGCTTCTGCTGTCACCTGCCACTGTTAACTTTCTATGATGGATAAAGTTTTAAGAAAAAAAAAATGTGGTGGTGAAAGAAAACCTCACACAGTTGTTACAGTTTGCAAACAAATTCGATGTAATGGACAAGTTCCATGTAATGGACAAATCTCACACTGCAGACAGAGAAAACTTTGAAAACAAGGTCTTTGAGGTTTTGAAAAAAATGGGAGCAACTCAGATTAATCATGCCAAAGAAGCTGACAATGTTTCATCAGATGCCGGGTCAGCCTCGACTGTATCAAAATGCAGCATCAAGATGCCCACCAAAAAACTGCCATCATTGTGGTGTAACACAATTTCAGCATTTTTAAGTTGGTTGTTTTTGGGGAAGGAGACCAGACAGCGAGGTCATTGGTCTCATCGGATTAGGGAAGGACGGGGAAGGAAGTCGGCCGTGCCCTTCGAAAGGAACCATCCCGGCATTTGCCTGGAGCGATTTAGGGAAATCACGGAAAACCTAAATCAGGCCGTCGTCCTCCCGAATGCGAGTCCAGTGTCTAACCACTGCGCCACCTCGCTCGGTCAGCATTTTTATGACACATTTGTGAGTCTCATCATAAACAATTGGGAACTAGTGGACATTGCTAAGGACCATCATTTGTTAAATTCCTTAACAGATGAAGCACACAATACAATTGTTCACCTTCCACTGACTAATACTAACTTTAAGGCAGCCTTTGATCTAGTTGATAACACATACAACAATCCTCAACTGATTGACTTGCCACACTTGAAGAAACTGCTAACACTACCAGCAATGCCAAAGCCATGTGCAAGTGAGCTTTGTGCACTACTGAATGAGGCTTTAAGCAATATGCACGCACTGATGACATTATAGTGGATGTCTCTTTGCAAGAAATAATTACATCGCAGCTCCTTCTAGAAAGGGTTGAAGAGTCTACAAGAACAGAGTTTGAAGCCAGTCTGAGTTCAAACTGCTGACATTTAAAGAGACCTGTAATTTTCTCGAAAATAAATGGATACCTTTAGAAATTGTAAAGGCTACCATATCACGACATCACAACATACCTATTAATAAACATCACAATATGTCCAGACCCAAGCAGTTTTAGCATTCATTACTAGTACTGCATGTGTCATGTGCTACCAGCTTCATGTGTTGCAAAAGTGCAACAAATTCAAATAAGCCATAAGTTGCAAACACGAAGCCACTGTGATGTGTGGCAAATTGTGTTAAAGGGCTTCTAACTGCAACTCCATCAAATATCATACCAGTGGTAAACAACACCATGTTTTATTACATGCAGAATCACAATGTGCACAAGATGGAACTAGGAAGGAGTGGCCAAGTGACACGTAACATGAACACAATGTCAAAAATCAGTCAAGCACATTGAGTTATTGGTGGAAGATCAGCCCAAGCAAACATGTGCTCCTTGCGACAGTGAAAATAAAGTTGCAAGATACCAATGGAAGATGGTAGACTTGTCATGCTCCAGTAGACTCTGGGTCACAGTCATGCTTCATGTTAGAAATGTGCATAGTGCCTTAGACTTCAAACTTGTGCACCAGAGTACCAATTTGAGAAACAGGGGCCCACTAGGGAACATAAAACATTGTGTCTCTATACGAGCGGGCTTTAGTGTAAGCAAATTTACATTGTCTGCTGAAAGTTTAGTTTTTTCTGAAGATAACTGACACATTGCCGGAACAAATAATTGATCTCAGTATGTGGAACTTGCCAAATGTACAACTTGTTGATCTAGAGTTTCAGTCACCTAGAAAGATCAACATATTGCTAGTAGCAGAATTTTGTCCTTACTCTCCGAAGTCAAGGACTATCTCCATAGGAGCTGATCATTTCGTGCTTCATGAGATTAGATAGAGCTAGGTTGGGTCATATCACACCAGTATCAAATGGCAGAGCACACCAATCATGACGGCGGATGACCGTGTTGTGCTTCATGAAAACTGACACTCACGTTCAAATACTCTTCAAGAAATTCTGGAAGATAGAAGAATTAACTCGTGATATAATGATGAAAGTAGAGGAACAATGTGAACCACACTTTGTGGAAACCACAATGAAAGATTCTATGGGCAGATTCATTTCCTGTCTTCTAATTTTGCGAAGAGCCAAGTCAGTTAGGTGATTCTTTCTGGACTGCAGCAAATGGTTTCTCTCAGATTGAACAGAAACTAGAGAGACAGCAGAAGCTTAAGGAAAGCTACACAGAGTTCATGACAGGGTATATAGACTTAGGACATATGGAACCAGTACTTACATCTGCCGCCATGTCATATTACATTCACATCACACTGTCCTCAAGGAAGCCAGGTTTATTACCAAAACAACGAGTATTTTTTTGATTGTTCAGCTAAAATGAGCTCTAATTTGTCACTGAACATTTCGTTAATCATTGGACCAGCCACTCAACAGGATCTGCGTTACATAATATTATGCTTCTGCATGCATTTCATTGCCTTCACAGGTGACATAAAGAAGAAGGCAAGTTATAGTAGCGAGTGAAGATCACACCTATCAATGAATGTTATGCTGGAGTGATAGATCTGCACCACTGTCAGTGATGATGATGATGATGATGACTGGTTTGTGGGGTGTTCAACTGCATGGTCATCAGCGCCCATACAAAGTCCCATTTTTTACACAGTCCAGTTTTTACACAATCTATCCACTGTCATGGATGATGATGATGATGATGATGATGATTATGATGAAATGATGAGGACAACACAAACACCCAGTCCCCAGGCAGAGAAAATCCCTAACCCAGCCAGGAATCAAATGCGGGACCCCATGATCCAGAGCACCCTGCAGGAATATCAGTTAAAATAGTCATGTATGGAATGATGTGTGTGCCTTTTCTTGTTGTATGATGTCTGTTACAATTAGTTCTTGAAGAGGGTGGATATAGCAAGGGGCAAAATATACATAACATTTTTTACTGAAGTGCTATTGGCTGTTCTAGAGGAAGTACCATTTGAAATACATATATTTCCAGCATTACCAGCACAATGGGTACCCAACTCATTATTCACTTGTGGCTGGGAATCATGCACCCAGCTCATTTCTAGTTGCTGCATAGAATGTGAATGCAATATCAGTTGGCCTGCATGTTTGGTTGACTTGACATCACTGGACTTTTCCCTAGAAGACCTTGCAACTGCAACAGCAAATGTATACTGCAGTAGCGGGTGGTCAGTTCAAACATTTGATGACATAAAGGAATTTTAAAGAAGTGTTTATGACTATTTTCTTTAGTGATGTTCTTTTTGCAGCTGTTGTTGATGTATCTCTACAATGTACATATTTATCTTGGGATTAAAATAATGAAGCAAAGTTATTACACACATCAGAAAAAGTTTTGCATCACCTCGGTTCTGAGAGTTCCGGAACCTGTACAGAAAATTGGAATAGAGATCAACATAAACATCATTTCCGACCTTTTTGTTGCTCATGAAAACCACACATTGCATGTTGTACCACCATACAGTGAGAACTTCAGATGTGGTGGTCCAGACTGCTGTACACTGGTACCTCTAATACCCAGTAGCACGTCCTCTTGCATTGATGCATGCCTGTATTCGTCGTGGCATACTATTCACAAGTTCATCAAGGCACTGTTGGTCCACACTGTACCACTCCTCAATGGCGATTTGGTGTAGATCCCTCAGAGTGGTTGGTGGGTCATATCATCCATAAACAGCCCTTTTCAATCTATCCCAGGCATATTTGATAGGGTTCATGTCCAGAGAACATGCTGGCCACTCCAGATGAGCGATGTCATTATCCAGAAGGAAGTCATTCAGATGATGTGCATGATAGGGGCGCGAATTGCTGTCCAAGAAGAAGAATGCCTCGCCAATATGCTGCCGATATGGTTGCACTATCGGTTGGAGGATGGCATTCACGTATCGTACAGCCATTACGGCACCTTCCATGACCACCAGCGATGTACGTCGGCCCCATATGATGCAACAGCAGGGAACCTCCACCTTGCTGCACTCGCTGGACAGTGTATCTAAGGCATCCAGCCTGACCAGACAGCCTACAAACACGTCTCCGACGATTGTCTGGTTGAAGGCATATGCAACACTCATTGGTGAAGAGAACGTGATGCCAATCCTGGAGCAGTCCATTCGGCATGTTGTTGTTGGGCCCACCTTTACGGCACTGCATGGTGTCATGGTTGCAAAGATGGAACTCACTGTGGACGTTGGGAGTGAAGTTGTGCATCATGCAGCCTATTGTCCTCAGTTTGAGTCTTAACACAATGTCCTGTGGCTCAACAAAAAGCATTATTCAACATGGTGGCATTGCTGTCAGGGTTCTTCCAAACCATAATCCATAGGTAGCGGTCATCCATTACAGTAGTAGCCCTTGGGCAGCCTGAGCGAGGCATGTCATTGACAGTTCCTGTCTCTTGGTTCACTCCGAGATGCCTGGACATTTCCCTTGTTGAGAACCCCTCCTGAACAAAGTAACAATGCGGATGCGATTGAACCTCGGTACAGTCTGTGTAGGCATGGCTGAACTACCGACAACACAAGCCGTATACCTCCTTCCTGGTGGAATGACTGGAACTGATCAGCTGTTGGACCCCCTCTGCTCATGCATGGTTGCTTACATCTTTGGGTGGGTTTAGTGACATCTCTGTATGATACAGTCAAAGGAACTGTGTCTGTGATACAATATCCACAGCCAACATCTATCTTCAGGAGTTCTGGGAACCAGGGTGATGCAAAACGTTTTTTGATGTGTGTATTTAACAATTTCCTGTTTTAAAAACCAATTCAGTTTTTTAGGTGCACCTCTTCTTCAAGACTCTGGCTGAAACAAGAGCAGATCTTTTACAATAGTCAGCTGGTGAATCATCTTCAGATTCAATGTTTTTGCCTTATAGTTGATGTGTTGATCCAATCACTTGTAGTCAAGTGTGACTACTTTTAAATTATATTTTTCTTCAGTATTCCATCGTTGTAAGTAAACTCTCTTGGCTGTATGAATATGGATTGGTCCGGCAGCCCAACACAAGCATTCCATAAACAATACAAATTTCTGCATACAACAGCAATTGGTTTCATTTTCAAAACAAAAAATCCTAACTTATAAATATTGGAATTACTCCAAAACTAGTAATCTGATTTGGAAGAGTGGTATGTCACTGAATTCATCTCTTTTACAGCTGCCACCAGAAACTGCTATAGTTCCATTTGAAAAATTACATCAATACATATACCCCTGTAATAAATATAGCTTGAAAAGAGACTATAAATCTTTTAGTGAAGACTTTTCACAATTAATTTGCATAAAACAGAATTATAACACCTTAAACAGTCCACATAGAAAGAGCCACAACTGCAAAAAACATGTTTCATAACCAGAGAATGACTGGAAAGGATCACTCTATACCACCCCCACCCCCCCCCACCCCCACCCCCCAAAAATTCAGTGCACTCTTGCAGTTACTCTAGCATCATCTTTAAGATCTTGAATGAGTATCTTCATGTCAATACATTTTGCTGCCAATGGCTACCACACTACTTGCTCATAAAGCTTAGCATGTTAAAGGCTGCCTTTCAGGGCATAGATCAAATCTACCTGATGGATTAATTATGGGGGCTGGTGCGCCAGCCACCTCAGGTGTAATTTTTAGGTGGTTTTTCATTTGCATAAAGCTAAGTACCAAGCTGGTTTCCAAGTCCCAACTCAATTACATGATTCACAAACTAAATGAAAAATATCCTCACACCTGACAATGAGGCACAATTGACTCAGACAGATTGGTCCCCTGGGGAGCTGGCAGTAGCTTTAAAATGCTTTTGGAAGTGATGACCCCATCGTAATAATAGGCTATATCCAGGTAGAGTTGGTTCTCCATGTAACTGAAGAGGCACCAAGCCAGTTCCGATCTGGCATTAGCTGGACAAAGGGCACCAAAACGGTTAGTGAGATAGGATGGATGGCTACCACATCATGTAACACAGAAACATTATATTCCAATTTTGTGTTACGTCTGGAGATGGTTGACAGGTCTGATTCCAGTAGGTCAAAATCAATATTCAACAACCTAACTAGTGACGAAAGAGGTCCTATCAGTTCAAAATTGAGACAAAGTAGCAGGTAGACAAGAGTATCCCCAATGGCACTTCTAGAAATACAGAAAAGAAAGCGTAAAAAAAAAAGTATGGTATGCTTTTTCTCTGTTTCAAGTGGTGACAGCACATGCCATAGCAAACTGGAACCACTGCTACGATTACAATCCTATCAATAATTAATTTTTTCTATTCATTTTCTACTTTTCATTCAAGTATCTACAAAGTGCAGATCTAGTTTGTAACTGAATTTATCGAAACACTGGTCAGGCTTTGCTTCACTTAAATTATTACTCAGGCTTCTCTTTTCAAAGTGCTGATTTCAGTACTGCTCGTAGTTTTTGTGGAAATCCTGCTCACCAAAAGACATGAATAATTGAACTTCTTATTGCAACAGAGTAGATTTGGGGAGAGCTCTTATGTAATTTCAGGCATGTTGACACCATTCATCAGAAAGATTAGTATTCTGATCTTGGACTAATGTATTTCAATTTCTTCAACTAATTACATGCCAGATAATTAATCTTAAAGTTCCAGAGCACCTAGATTTGCCATTGCAGGTTTAGCCATTGTATTCGTTAGATTCCAAATTTACCACTATACTTTTCTTGTCATAACTTTTATGAACCAAATGATATCTTCACTAATCAAGCCATTATGAATTTTTATAAATGACTGTAAAATCTACAAATGGTGCCTCAACACAGGCATAAAAAATGGTTCCATGATATCTTACATTTTGTTAACCCACTAAATATTTTGCAAACCAATTTCTGGCGTAATATATAAATCCATTCAAATTAGCAAAATCTAGCCTAGCTGTTTGTCAAACCAACATGCAGTTTCCAAAATACTAAAATGTTCATACACCAGTCTTTATAAGGCCAACCCCAATCCCACAATCTTCAGCTTGGGCTTGAAAATCTTAGAGGCAACATCTACTATGTGGAAGTTCAGAGACTTGGGGCTAGTCAGTGTTATATTAAAATCAGCACCCGGTCAGTAAACTATTAACATCTCCATGAGAATACACCACTCGCATTCCTATGATTAAAATCTCTGTGGTAAGACGTTACATTTAACTTCTTAAATCACCACTCGATAACAGTCATTCCAATCATGTATTTTTGTCAGAGTCATGAACACTAGTGCATTCATGTCATACACCTGGAAATCTGATGGTGTAATTGAAGAATAACTGTGATATTCAACTGTGAGAAGTCTTGTGTGAAAGTGCATTGTGGATGATCTGCCACTGTCATAATAGATGATGAGGTTTTGAAAGTAACTACCTGTAAACAATCTTTTATGTAAGGCCAGGGAATGGATGTTGTACTCCTTATGGAGATAATAAATGTGGGAATAGTCACATGAATTAAAAATTGTGTGGTGAACACTATTGGAAACTTCCCTGCAACACCAGTTTTACAGCAATTTGACAAAGTTTCTACACTGAGACTACAAGGGAAAAATGAAGATTTGCAGGTAGGTCACATTTCAAGAATAAAAGTCACATTTGACAGACATGGAACAGTAATCTCATACCGGTGTGCTGTGGTACAAATGCAGTCGAAGCACCAGCATTTCTTGAGATCTACCTCTTTAATGCCTACATGTGGCAGCGTGTGATTTCCTTCTATTTTGAAGCGAATGAGCTATCTGTGAACATTGTCTTAGCCCACTGAACGTGACTACAAGTGTCTATGAAGCATTCTTGAGCAACCTTATCACAGAAGCACTTCTTTAAGCCTATACAACACAAATTGAAAGGATTCACCAATTTATACAACCTGGAAGAGAGTATTTTAAGAAAATAACAAATTAAACTTTCATTAAAGCAGGGATATGAATAACTTTCACAGACATGAAATAATGCCATGTGTAAAGAAGTCTTCCTACCAACCAAAACACTGTTGCTGCTATCCTCATCTGTCTTTAATGAATGTTTTCCCACATAATATCCATCTGAAGGCATATCATTGACTTCTTCTTCATCTTTATGTAAGTAAATGGCATACTTGCCACCAATTATTTCAACTTAAAAGTGATGGACATTTTAGTAGTCAGATATATGGGTCCGCGAAATGGAATAGCTTTCTCTTATGTCAATATGTCTCCAAACTTCATGCCTTAAAACTTGTATCCCTCACAGTTTCCACCCATTTCCCACAAATTTCCCCAAAAAAGTCTTATATTTGTGACAAACGTACATGTTCTGACCATGCTTTCCTCACCACCTGTCTCTTTAGTTGCTTATCTCACCAGCCTCCAACCTATGGGCCTTTTTTAAATGCAACAAAAAATTTGTCTCTCTCAAACATTGAATATGTACAGTATCACTGTGTCACCTTTCCAATTCCGTTATCTTAAACTATTGCACTGAATTTAAAATAAAAAAGTTTTTTATTTATTTATAAGGTAAGAAACATGTAATACAACTACTGTAATAGTTATTTACAATGAACACATTACTGCACTGAAATGGTGCAGAAGTTAGATTATACTTACACACACACACACACACACACACACACACAAATTTTCAGTGAACACATTACTGCACTGAAATTGTGCAGAAGATATGTTGTACTTATATACAAATCAGTTGGTTTTCCTCAGAAATTCATCAATGGAGTAGAAGGAGTTGGCCACCAATAAATCCTTTAGGCTTCTCTTAAACTGAATTTCATTGGTTGTTAAGCTTTTTATGGCTGCTGGCAAGTTATTGAAAATGTGTGTTCCTGAATAATGCACACCTTTTTGTACAAGACTAAGTGACTTTAAATCCTTGTGAAGATTATTCTTATTTCTAGTATTGATTCCATGAATTGAGCTATTGGTTTGAAAAAGTGATATATTTTTAATGACAAATTTCATTAAGGAATAAATATATTGGGAAGCTGTAGTTAGTATCCCTAGTTCCCTAAACAGGCTTCTGCAGGATGTTCTTGAGTTCACACCACATATAATTCTTACTGCACGTTTTTGTGCCCGGAAAACTTTAGCTTGGCTTGATGAATTACCCCAGAAAATAATCCCATATGACTTTCATTCCATAATGTCATATGGGATTATTTTCTGGGGTAATTCATCAAGCCAAGCTAAAGTTTTCCGGGCACAAAAACGTGCAGTAAGAATTATATGTGGTGTGAACTCAAGAACATCCTGCAGAAGCCTGTTTAGGGAACTAGGGATACTAACTACAGCTTCCCAATATATTTATTCCTTAATGAAATTTGTCATTAAAAATATATCACTTTTTCAAACCAATAGCTCAATTCATGGAATCAATACTAGAAATAAGAATAATCTTCACAAGGATTTAAAGTCACTTAGTCTTGTACAAAAAGGTGTGCATTATTCAGGAACACACATTTTCAATAACTTGCCAGCAGCCATAAAAAGCTTAACAACCAATGAAATTCAGTTTAAGAGAAGCCTAAAGGATTTATTGGTGGCCAACTCCTTCTACTCCATTGATGAATTTCTGAGGAAAACCAACTGATTTGTATATAAGTACAACATATCTTCTGCACAATTTCAGTGCAGTAATGTGTTCACTGAAAATTTGTGTGTGTGTGTGTGTGTGTGTGTGTGTGTGTGTGTGTGTGTGTGTGTGTAAGTATAATCTAACTTCTGCACCATTTCAGTGCAGTAATGTGTTCATTGTAAATAACTATTACAGTAGTTGTATTACATGTTTCTTACCTTATAAATAAATAAAAAACTTTTTTATTTTAAATTCAGTGCAATAGTATTTGTAAAATGACTCTTAGTGTTCATTAAAAAATGACGATCATTCCACTTGGGACCTGTGGAATGGTACATTAGCTTATTTGTTTTAGTTTAAATATTTGTCATGTATTGTTGTTTTTCTGACATGTTCCACATCCTGGAGGACCTCCTCACTACGGATCAATTGGAATGAAAGTAAATCTAATCTAATCTAATCTAAACATAGAGAAGTTTAAGCTTGTTAATGTCATCTGACTCCTATATTCATCAAAAATGGTGTGTAAATTTTTGAGGTTACTAAATAACAACACTTTTTTGGTTTTTTTCCTTTTCGTATTTGAAAGTTATGATGGAAGAGAAAATGATTATTTACAATTAAAAATATAGTTTCCTAAACTAACCACCATTACTGTGATTATGGAAGTTGCCAAGTAAAAACATAAGGCAGATCATTTCTGAGACCTAACCAGGCAAGTGTTTCCAGAACTGGCTATTCTGTGTAGCTTAAATAAATGTGTAACAATAACCATAATAACAATAATAAAGCTAATGACACAACAATATAACATACCATAAGTGGATCCAGTTGTTTTTTTCCATGCTTTCCCTTCCCAGAGAGGTTTGAAACTGCCAGAACTTCTCTTGGAAATAAATAATCCAACAACGTAACAGCCATTTTTTCTGGACTATGACAGAACGTATTGATGTGTAGGAGGTTACTGTAACACACATACAATTATGTCTAATATTATTACGAATTCATGGTGTCTGTTTCCACTCTTAAAATAATACAGTCCATTAAAATTTGGAGAAATACGGTATATGCCTCCATCCTAAACAAGACAAGTATGCGATTTAGAGCAACATTCCTTTGCTGGAATTGCTCTGAAGTCCCCTTTCCCTTGGCTTACTAGCTTTTCCTCACTGTTCACAAAGTCCACTCTGTATCTCTTCCATCAACCCAAGATCAGCTTCATGCAACAGATGATTTTATGCAGTTCTGAATTAAATTTTATTCTATAGAACATAAGTTTTCCAGAAAAAATTTTGGTTACTTTCTTTCGCTTTTAGCTACACTATTTGTGAGATATTTTATAGTGTTAAGTAAGTGACAAAAGATTTTGAGAAGTAGCTCTTTTAAGTCATTTTTAGTGAAAATCAATCAAGGTCAGTCTTTTCACAGAATGAATACTAACACACTATAAAAATCAGTGATACGATGAACAACTGGAAATTATAACATTTAATTCTTTCAAGGTGGTGGTGATTAATTCCAGCTTGTATTCATCAAGTGAGAGACTTGGCCCCTGTCTGCCCTCTAATGTAACTGTGTTTCTAGCTAGTTTCACAATTAATTTGCTCAATTCAAACACTTATTAGTATTATTTAGAGGTAACTGGTAGTTGGCATGTGGATAACAATTACTGAAATCAAATCTTGGCGACAGGAAACAGATGCAGATCCAACTCCTGGGTAAAAGCTGTAGCATTTTTTGCATGGATACGTTCTTGTGAAACAAAGGAACTTTTCCAAGTAGTATCGATCATTTCACTTTCAATATTTATTTTGTAGTACTCAGACTACTGCTTGTAAATACAGACAGTTTAATGCAAGTAAGGCTCTGATGGGAAAAGTCAAGAAATGTATAAATGAAATGCACATATCTTTGAGGATAAAACGTTTCAGGACAAACATGTGGTAGAACACCTTGAGATCTTAGATTAAAACTGAGTGGCAGACCATGAATCGACTCGAGATCTTTGCCTTTTCTGGGTAGCTGCTCTACCAATTGAGCTACCGAAGCACAACTGACGATCCTTCTTCACAGCTTTACTTCTGCCAGTACCTCATCTCCTACCTTCTGAAACTTACAGGACTGGCATTCCGGGATGAAAGGACGTTGCTACCAGGAAGTTTCATATCAGCACGCACTCCACTTCAGAATGAAAAATTCATTCCGAAAACACACTCACCAGACTGTTGTGAATCCACATGTCTGCAATATCTTTTCTCCCAGGACAGCTAGTCCTGCAAGTTTCGCAGACAAACCTTTGTGAAGTTTGGAAGGTAAAAGATGAGGCCAGAGGCTCTGGCAAAAGTAAAGCTGTGAGGATGGGGCATGAGTCATGCTTGGGTAGTGTTGTGACAGTGCCACGACATTTAATAGTGCCGCCATGACAGTACGCGAAAACGGCGATAGAGGCGCTTCACAACTCGGCTGAGCGCGGGAGCGCCACCTAGCTACGAACGGCGCCGGCCGCATGTCACGGCATGGCAGTCGAATAAGAGATACTGAGTTGTTATCATGTAACCAGCTATTGTTTCTAAGTGAGTGTGTTGGAATATCCACGCAATTATTGGTGATTAAAGGTTATAACACTTTTTGGCGACAAGGATGGGATATTTTCACTGCGTTGTGGATTTGTGTGTTCGTGACGGGGCAGACATGGAACAGCTTATGCAAGCGCTCATTGGACAACAAACACAGCTGACGGCTGCTATTCAGGCACAACAAACACAACTGACGGCTGCTATTCAGGCATTGTCGACGCCGCTTACTCATCGTCTGTCTTCCTCTTCTCCGCCTCCATTCCCCCCTTACGACGAGGCTGCTGAAGACTGGGAGGATTATGAGAAGCGTTTGCAGCAACACTTCTTGGCTTTCGGCATTGTCGAGCCTCCTATGTATAAGTCGTTATTTCTATCTTGGATTTCCCCACGGATCTATCAGCTGCTACCTCAGTTAGCCCCTCTGCGGGAACCTGCCTCTCTGTCCTTCCAAGAAATGTGTGACTTATTGTCTAAATATTACCGAAAAAACACCCACGTCGTTGCTGCCCGCGTGGCGTTCTACCGGTGTCGTAAACAGCCCCATCAATCTTACCGGGCTTGGGCGGCGGAACTACACGATCTGAGTAGGAAATGTCAGTTTGTCACGGACACTCATCATGAGTCTTATGCTGATTCCATGGTTAGGGATGCTATTCTACGGCTTGCTCCTGATAAAGAAGTTTGGCAACGTGCCCAACAACTGGCAAACCCGTCGTTGTCGGAAGTTCTAAGCATCGCTCAATCCTTTGAAGTGTCTCACGCTGGTGGCGTGCAAATAGATGCATGGTGTGATGTAGGCGCTGTACAGTCAACTTTCGACACGGACAAATTGCCTGTTTCACAGGAGAACGAAGATGTGGCGGCAGTTCACTCGCGTAAACAACATCGCGTTGGGCCGCAACGCTCGCAGCGAAAACAGCAACCACAGAAGCAGGTTCGACCGCACTTCCTTCTTGTCCATGTTGTTTTGTACAGCATGACAGGGCCGCGTGTCCAAAACGTTGGGCCACGTGTAATTCATGTAGGAAAAAAGACCACATTGCTTCTGTGTGTCAGTCCCCTGAAGTTCCTGTCGACGAGGACGAGGCATCGGACATGGATGTTAACTGTGTGCTTTCTCAAACAAATAAGTTGTTTGTTACTGTTCATGTTCTGGATAAAGACATTTGCATGCAAGTGGACACTGGCTCTGCAGTAACTCTCATTAATTCTCGCACGTATTTGGAGTTGGGCTCCCCTCCCTTGTCTCCAGTTGCGCGAAATCTGAGAACTTATAATAAACAGAAAATTCCTATCATTGGCCAGTTTGATGCTTCCACTGCAAACAAGTCTGTTGTTAGGCCCCTCACATTTTATGTGGTGGATCATGCGGGCACTGAAAACCTGTTTGGTTATGATGCTTTCCAGTTGTTCGGGTTCTCCATTGATGATGATGTGCACGTCATATCTGAGGATATTCTGTATCAACAGCTGGATGGATTGTGTTCTGAATTTTTGTCCGTGTTCTCTGCTGGTCTGGGTCGTGTCAAGGATTTTGGAGCCCACATTACTCTTAAACCTACAGCTCGCCCTAAGTTTTTTCCGGGTACGCCCTATTCCGGTGGCATTGCGTGCACCTGTCAAGGCTGAGATAGACAGGTTAACAGCTTCAGGGATTCTCCTTCCTGTTACCTCCAGCGAATGGGCATTGCCAATCGTGGTGGTTTCTAAATCAAACGGGAGTCTGCAATTGTGTGGTGATTTTAAAGCCACTGTCAACGCTCAGAGCCTCATTGACACTTATCCTCTTCCCTGTCCTGAGGAGTTATTTACCAAGCTCGCTGGGGGCCAGTTCTTTTCCAGACTTGACTTATCGGAGGCGTACCATCAGTTGCCGTTGGATGCTTCTTCTAAGGAATTTCTCGTCATCAACACTCCTTGTGGGTTGTATCAGTACCAGCAGTTACCATTTGGCGTCGCTAGCGCGCCGGCCATTTTTCAGCGGTTTTTGAAACAGCTCACGGCTTCCGTTCCCGGCTGCATAAACTATCTGGATGGCATTGTTGTCACGGGGGCCTCCACTGAGGAGCACCTTCGCAATTTGCGTTCACTGTTTCGGGTTTTGCATTCGGCTGGGTTGAGGTGCAATCTGGACAAGTCACAGTTCTTCCAACCCTCCACTGTGTATCTTGGTTTCCACTTGTCCCGTGAGGGTGTACGTCCTCTACGTCAGCACGTTGCGGCCATTAACGCTCTACCCCAGCCGTCTACGGTCAAAGAACTTCAGGCGTTTCTAGGCAAGATTGCTTATTATCACAAATTCATTCCATCTGCGGCGGCAGTAGCTCATCCTCTGCATCAGCTGTTATGCAAAAACATCCCTTTCTGTTGGCCCAACGAGTGTGAGCAGGCTTTTGTCCGCCTGAAGGCTCATTTGCAGTCGGCGCCTTGTCTTGCCACATTCCGTCCGGGTCAGCACTTGGATCTGGCGACTGACGCGTCACAGTATGGCCTAGGGGCTGTTCTCGCCCATCGGTATGAGGATGGGTCGGAATGACCCATCGCCTATGCTTCCAAGACCCTCAACGATGCGCAACGGCGTTACTTTCAAATCGAAAAGGAGGCGCTCGCTATCATTTATGCTCTAAAAAAGTTCAGCGTTTTTTTTGTATGGTTCTAAGTTTCTCCTCATCACCGACCACAAGCCGCTGGTCTCTCTGTTCAGCCCATCGGCGTCGCTTCCGGATAAGGCAGCTCACCGCCTGCAACGTTGGGCCTTATACTTGTCTTGTTTTCACTATGAGATTCACTATCGACCCACAGCCCAGCACGCCAACGCTGACGCATTGTCGTGACTGCCGATGGGCCCCGACCCGGTTTTCGATTGTGATGAACTACTCTGTTTCCACATTGATGAGGAAGAACGTTGTGCGGTCGAGGGTTTTCCACTTACAGGTTCACAGGTCGCGTCGGCTACTGTGCGGGACCCGGTCCTGCGTCAGGTGATCGGTTTTGTTCAACGGGGTTGGCCGGACAGGACCAAGGGCCGGGCATCGGATCCCCTTCGCAACTACCATGCCTTGCGCCTTCGTCTGTCAGTTCGTGATGGTGTTGTTCTTCTGGCCACGGATGGCGCATCTCCACGGGTCATGGTGCCAGCCTCTCTTCACAAGATGTTCTCAAACTGTTGCATGAAGGCCATTGGGGTATTTCTTGGACTAAGTCCCTGGCCCACAGGCACGTTTATTGGCCCGGTATTGATTCGGACATCGCCCACATGGTTGCTGTGTGTGGTCAGTGTGCTCAACAACTGGCTGCACCTCGTACAATGCCCTCTCCTTGGCCTGATCCGGTGCAGCCATGGGAACGGGTGCACGCTGACTTTGCCGGCCCCTTCCTCGGTACTTATTGGCTACTGTTGATTGACGCCTTCTCGAAGTTTCCGTTTGTTGTTCGATGTCCGTTGCCCACCACTGCGGCGACGACGCTGGCTTTGTCCAAAATCTTTGCGCTAGAAGGTTTTCCATCCAGGATCCTCACGGACAATGGCCCTCAGTTCTCTTCGCAGGCCTTCCGTGATTTTTGTACTGGACAAGGGATTCATCATGTTACAGCACCGCCCTTCCATCCGCAATCGAATGGGGAGGTCGAGCGCCTTGTCCGCACTTTCAAAAGCCAGATGAAAAATTCCTTAGTGATTTTTCCACAGATGACGCTCTGCTGCAATTTCTGAGTTCTTATCGCTTCATGCCTCTGGGTGATCGCAGCCCTGCTGAACTCTTGCATGGCTGCCAACCGCGCACTCTACTGCACCTGCTTCACCCTGTCAGGCCTGGTGCTGTGTCCCCTAGTGCAGGAAAATACTCGGTGGGCGCTGATGTGTGGGCACGAGGGTATGGATCTCGCCCTAAATGGATTCCAGGGGTGGTCAAGGCTCTTCGCGGCCGCCGGCTTTGTGAAATACGTACAAACGACGGCATGGTTGTTCGCCATTATGACCAGATGCGCCCACGAGTGGTGACCACGCCGGTGCCACCGCCCCTTCCTTCGCCTCCACCAGCCCAAGAAGCCAGTCCTGTCGCTGCTGCCAATCTACCGTACGTGTTGATGCAGCCGACGTCGCTACTGCTTCCGAGTACGCTGGAACCGGCCCCAGTCACGACGCCGCCTTCTCCGGGACCCATCTCGCTGGAGCACACCCCCAGGTCCACGACACCTATGGATGCTGCTCCAGAGTTTTCACCCATCATCTCGTCCAGGAGGCACGTTCCACACACGAGCTTCCGTCCTGGACATTTTCGACCATACTCTTGTGTCTCTTCGCGGGATCTTCTCGGGGCCTCACAAGAGGCCATGGATGTCTCCGCACTGTCCATGTCTCCAAGGAAGTGAGTGTTTTTTTTTTTTTCAAGGGGGGAAAAGTGTTGTGACAGTGCAACAACATTAAACAGTGCTGCCACGACAGTATGCGCAAATGGCGATAGAGGCGCCCCACAACTCGGCTGAGCGCGGGAGCGCCACCTAGCTACGAACGGCACCAGCCACATGTCACGGCACGGCAGTCGAATAAGAGATACTGAGTTGTTATCACGTAACCAGCTATTGTTTCTAAGTGAGTGTGTTGGAATATCCACGCAATTATTGGTGATTAAAGGTTATAACAGGTAGCTCAGTTGGTAGAGCACTAACCTGCACAAGGCAAATGTCCTGGGTTTGAGTTCCAGTCTGGCACACAATTTTAATCAGCCAGGAAGTTTCATATAAATTTGCCTTCCCCCCATCACCGCAAAATGAAAAATTCATTCTGAATACAACTCTTACATACAATATATCCTAGAAATGTAAAATGGAAGCTACACAAATATGATCTGTAATGATTTGAGGAACTGAAGTTGGGGTGAGGTAAGTGCTCATGTAGGTTTGTGATGTGAATAACTGCAACAGGGGCAATAATGGCAAGATTCATTTCATCTCTACAAATAGACTCTATTACTGATATTTGTGAATGTGACGCTTCCTCACTTTTTTTTCTGCAGAACAATGTAACTTTAACAATAAAGGAAATAATGAGCAATATTTAAGAGTGCATACATTGAGAGATGTTAGATTCCAGAAAAGCACATATGACTCATATTCGTAGGCAGGTGTTGCAGGTGTTGTCCAAAGCTGCATGAAGACATTTTGAGATAACAGAAGTTCATTTGTGAACAAACATCTGGGTGAGAAACCTGTAAATGTGGTAGCTGACAAAGAAAAAATAAGTGAAGGGCCTTGTTAGACGTGATCATTGTTAAGGGCACCTAGCAGTCTTATGATTCAATATAGCGTCCTCCTTCTTTTAGTCCTTTGGAAACATTACTTAATAATCTCTTCCAAGTTATATAATTCCTGAACAATACGAACAAATGATGGGTATATGCCAAGACCTCCCCAACTCTTACGGGGAGTGATGGTCTTTTCTTTAATGCTGTAGGTGTTACAACACTGTATAGTCATAAATATTGTCAATAAAATGTCACTACACTGAAACAATTGCTTATTCTTGTAACCTTAGAAATTATCAAACTCATATTCAATGTTTTTTGAATGATTTTCTTGAAAAAAGTGACAATATAATGTATCCATTGTGTACAAGAATTGAAAAAGTCAAATGAAATGATAAGAGGGGAAATACATGATATTTCATTCGATAGTGTTGAGTTAGCCACTCACGTTAATGCATGTTCCTTACCTCAACCTTTGCTGCTGGAAAAATGGAATGGATTGCTTTTGCGGTTCTTTTCTTTTGTATCTCTTCAATATATCGTATATTCCCCTTAAAAAAGTCAGGTTAAAATTTACAGCATGGGATAAGCCAAGTTTTAATCTACATCTACATCTACATCCACACTCCGCAAGCCACCTGACGGTGTGTGGCAAAGGGTACTTTGAGTACTTCTATCGGTTCTCCTTTCTACTCCAGTCTCGTATTGCTCGTGGAAAGAAAGATTGTCGGTATGCCTCTGTGTGGGCTCTAATCTCTCTGATTTTATCCTCATGTCTCTTCGTGAGATATACGTAGGAGGGAGCAATATACTGCTTGACTCCTTGGTGAAGGTATTTTCTCAAAACTTCAACTAAAGCCCGTACCAAGCTACTGAGCATCTCTCCTGCAAAGTCTTCGACTGGAGTTTATCTATCATCTCCGTAACGCTTTCGCGATTACTAAATGATCCTGTCATGAAGCGCGCTGCTCTCCATTGGATCTTCTCTATCTCTTCTATCAACCCTATCTGGTACGGACCGCACACTGCTGAGCAATATTCAAGCAGCGGGCGAACAAGTGTACTGTAACCTACTTCCTTTGTTTTCGGATTGCATTTCCTTAGGATTCTTCCAATGAATCTCAGTCTGGCATCTGCTTTACCGACAATCAACTTTATATGATCATTCCATTTTAAATCACTCCTAATGCCTAATCCCAGATAATTTATGGAATCAACTGCTTCCAGTTGCTGACCTGCTATATTGTAGCTAAATGATAAAGGATCTTTCTTTCTATGTATTCGCAGCACATTACACTTGTCTACATTGAGATTCAATTGCCATTCCCTACACCAAGCGTCAATTCGTTGCAGATCCTCCTGCATTTCAGTACAATTTTCCTTTGTTACAACATCTCGATATACTGCAGCATCATCCGCAAAAAGCCTCAGTGAACTTCCGATGTTATCCACAAGGTCATTTATGTATATTGCGAATAACAACGGTCCTACGACACTCCCCTGCGGCATACCTGAAATCACTCTTACTTCGGAAGACTTCTCTCCACTGAGAATGACATGCTGCGTTCTGTTATCTAGGAACTCTTCATTCCAATCACACAATTGGTCTGATAGTCTATATGCTCTTACTTTGTTCATTGAACTCTACAGTATCTTCCTTCGCCGTCGGCGTTGTCGTTGTTACCGTGAGACACCGTTATACCCAGAGGAAAGGCGCGTCGATCTTTGAGCATGAGATATGATGACCTTAAGCCATTGACAACACACAACGGCCATGGTAGCACCTGATTCCAGAACAGCTGCAGTAGTTAAGATCTACGAACTATCCCCTGTTGACCAGGTCCCCAAAACTTAACTCGTAACGTGATCCCTTAAAAAAGCAAATTGTCATAACGATCGTCTATAAAGGCTTCGTACAACGAGAAGAAATGTTACAGTTTATGGAATAATAGCAGATACGACCAAACTGTCTTGTCTCTTCTGCTTTATTTAACATAACTTCGTTCACAGTTTCATTTCGCATTCACCACTCATTCACCAAAACCCTTTGATGAACAGTTTTGGTTGCTTGACACCAACAGTCAATGATGATGATACAGCTTTTCTCCTTTTTATAAATTGAAGCCCGCTCTCCGCGATATAATACTTTACGCTATTCCATTTCCGTTACAGCTATCTTGACTCGTAATGTTACACGGCCCCCCAGACTGTGATGTCTTGAAGAGGGTTCCAGACAGAACAGGCTTATTTTTTTTGTGTGTACTGTGACAGGAGAGGGTATTTGTTTCGGCGAATACACTCACTCTCAGATTCACTCAACAAGTCAGTACATACATTCTACAATATTTAAGTTGAGTTAATGGGCCTACACAAAATGCCCTTAACTAAATTCCACATCTGTTTATAGGTTGTCTTAGAAACACTTCACACTAATCACTTCATATTCACACCAAATGTTTTTTCTTGGATGAAGCCCTCAGTTCTTCAACCGACTGTGCAAGGCAGGGATCACAGCCGGGTTCGACGATTGGCATCCTAGGCCAAAACCCTTATTAGGCCACTTTTTTAACCAGAGAGGATCTGATCCTTTTCTTTTCCTCTTAATTCCACTTTTAAATCATCCATCCTCGCTGTTCGGTGAGAGGATAAATCGTATTTCAGCGTCGACATTGTTGCTGATACCAAAAAGGTATCTCATGGAAATCGTCGGTATATTCTTTAATTTTCCTTGTAAGTTAGTATAAGTACGTATTTATCCACTGGTGCTTTTATTTAGTCCACTGAGTGTAGTCTTGGTATCATTCAGTGTTTCTTGAATCTATATTTCGCTCATTATTGGTAATACTTCTTCAGGTCTATGTGAGGGAACAAGCCTTTAATTACATCAGTATCACAATCTGCCAGGAGGTAGCTCCCTTCATGAGGTATTTTCATTATTTTATATGCACCTGTATATAAATACTGCCACTTCTTATTCAGTCTTTTCCTGGTTGATGCTTTTGGGTGATTTCTCAATAAAATTTCTTCCCCTACATCATATGTGACTACTTTCTTCACATTTTTATCAAAACGGGTTTTTCTCAATTGTGCTTGATGCTTCAGGTTTTCGTAGACCTTCTTCACCATATCTTCTTTCTTGGTAATCTTTTGTTCTAGTGCAGGTAATTTCTTCATCCATTCTGGCACAATACTTTCACCAAATACTATTTGGTTAGGTGAATAACCTGTCGATAAGTGTGGTAAGTCATTATACACTTTCTCAAATTCATAAATCCAATCGATCCATTTATAATGTTGTTTGGGTATGTACGTCCGTAAAAATCGGTTCAACTCTCGGAAGATTCTTCAACCGGATTTCCAGAAGGGTAAAATCTTGAGATGTAAATGTGCTGGATTCCTTGTTCTTTCATAGTGTCTCTCCATACTTTGCTTGTATAATAAGCAGCATTGTCTGTCAAGATCATTATAGGTTTGCCAAGTTCAGTTATATAGTTGTTGATAAATTTGCGTAACATGGGTTGAACGTGGAGATTTTTCAAAGGATATAATTTCACATATTTTGAAAAGAGATCATAGAAAGCCAATACATATTTGAACCGTCCACGTGTCATGGGACATGGCCCACAGACATCACATGACACCAACATTAAAGGTTGTTGTGGGGTGATAGGATGTAATTCTATCTTCCGACAATAGTTTATGGGTTTCGTCTTCTGACATATTTTGCACTTCTTAAGAATATTTTTAGCTATACGTCCCAAACTTGCATGATAGCAGTATTGTGCTATTTTGGCTGTACATTTAGCGGCACCAAAATGACCCCAATTCAAGTGAGTGTACCATACTAGTGATTCTAAATATTTATTTGGAACACAAACTTTCCAAACATCTTCTTCATCCTTCCTCCGATACAATATTCCGGATTTTAATTGATACTGTTCTTGAGAGTGACTTAGTGTTTTGCTTTCAACAGCATGCCTAATGGCTTTCCACAACTTATCATCTTCCTGCAGTTGTGGAAGACTTCGACATAGCTGTGAAATCTGCCTCTCACAATATTGCCTTGATAAATTCATGACTTTAAAGTCAATAGTCCGTTCTTCACACTTGTCAGCATTCTTTCTTTTCGGTAATCTTGAAAGAGCATCGGCTATGATGTTGTATTTCCCTCTGATGTATTTGAGCGTAATATCATATTCTTGCAGTAGCAAGGCCCACCGGGTTAAACGTGAATGGAACATCCTTCCTGTTAAAATAAAAGATAAAGCTTTGTGGTCGCAGAATACAATGATCTTCTTTCCATATACAAAATAGCGAAACTTTCTAAGTGACCAGACCACGGCCAGTACTTCCAATTCAATAGTACAATATGCACGTTCACAGCTAGAGAGTGTTCTGCTGGCAAACCCAATTATCTTGATGGTACTGATATCTTCTGGATTGTCCATCTGGAAAAGAGTGGCACCCAATCCTGTTTCAGAAGCATCCGCAGCAATATAAAAATCTTGATCAAGTATCGTATGATGTAACAGTGGAGCATTAGTCAAAGCATTGCGGATGTTATCAAAAGCTTGGGTGCATTCGGAATTCCACTCCCACATGACATTTTTTCTTAACAGCCGTAACAAACAGTCTTGGCTTCCTAACTGATTGGGTAAAAATCGTCGAAAAAATGAAACTAAGCCGATAAATGACTTTAATTCCGTTCTATTCTTTGGATAAGCACATCTGTTAATCGCATCCATCTTTTTAGGATTTGGTTTTATCCCTTCAGGAGTGATTATATGTCCAAGAAATTTCAATTGGTTATGAGCAAACTTGGATTTGCTCAAATTTACAGTAACTCCGTATTCCAAAAATTTCGCAAAAACTCTTCTTAATAAGTCCACATGTTCCTCCCAAGTTTCAGAAGCAATTAGGAAATCATCCACATATAAAGTAACTTCATTCAAAAGGTCTCTGCCCAGTACGGTATCTAATGCCGATATGAAAACACCACCGCCTATTTTCAACCCAAATGGCATGACAGTAAACTGGTAACTTCAGCCCAGAAAAACGAATGCAGTATATTTTCTAGATTCTTTCGATATTCTAGTTTGCCAATATGAACTACGCATATCCAAAGAAGTTAAGAAGCGGGCACCATAAAACTTTTGTACTAACTCTTCTAGGTTCTCCGGTCGCGTTTGTACAGGTATAATGATCTTATTGATCTCTCTGGCATCCAACACCAATCTGATGTCACCATTGGGTTTAATTACCGCCACAAGAGGGTTACAATATTCGGAATCTGAGGGCTCAATAATACCCCATTCTAACATTTTATTGATTTCCTTTCTGACTACATCTTTCTTTGTCCATGGGATAGAATAGGAAGTACGACAAAAGGGTTTATGTGCATACGTCTTTATATGGTATTCAAAGTCTTTTATTATACCCGGACGTTTACTAAAAATTGACTGATATGCTTCCAACAAGTAGTACAGTTCATCCCTTTGGATAACAGATAAATATTCTGATTCTAACACCTTTTCCTGCAATGACATTTTATCCATCATTTCTTCAGAACATTCAATAAGGCATATATCATACACATTTTCATCATCAATACTGACATATTTTACCATGGAAATGGAAATGAGCGTTTGGCGTCATTGGCCGGGAGGCTCCTCGCGGGGCAGGTCCGGCCGCCATATCGCAGGTCTTATTACATTCGGCGCCACATTGGGCGACCTGCACGCCGGAGGGGGATGAAATGATGATGAACACAACACAACACCCAGTCCCTGAGCGGAGAAAATCTCCGACCCAGCCGGGAATCGAACCCGGGCCCAGAGGACGGCAATCCGTCACGCTGACCACTCAGCTACTGGGGCGGACATATTTTACCATTAGATTCATACACAACTGATTTGGAATTACTCGGCCCTTTCTCAGGGTGGAATTACCATTGGAATTAAATATACATTCACCTTTCTCTAAATTAATGATTGCACCGGTCTCACATAAAAAATCCAAACTCCAATTACATGGTACTGTCATTTTAGGAACAACCAGGAATGTACTTTCTATTTGAGCCCCCTGTATTGTAACATCAACACGTACCTGTTTCACAACTTTTTGCAGACACGGTACATCCTGTGATAGGAAAAGTGGGCATTTTTACCCCTCAGCTTATCTGTTTTAAACAGTCCAACGTCATGACACTAATAGTTGCTCCAGTATCAATTAATATTTCAACATCAACATTATTTATACTTGTTGGAATTATTGCCTGTAAAATTTGTCCACATTTATTAGAAACTTCAGGTTTTTCTTCAATTAATTCATTCCTTATATCCTGATCATTATTGTACCTTAATACTCTCAGTTCAAATTGATGCCTGCCTTCCTTCTCCTTTCCAGTCATCCTAGGAGGGCATTTGGTGACTGGTATTAGTTTAATCTATCTCGTTGAGTCATCGGTGGGGGTTCATGAACTTCCACAATCCGTACAGTATGATCCGAGTTATGGTATTCACCCCGTCGCACATTGGAGGCTCCTTCGCCCATTGGTATAACTCCTTGTGCTGGATGAGGACTCGAGGCATTTGTTCCATCCTGCCGATGAACGTTATGCTTCGAATTATCTTCCCAAGGTCGAATGCAATTGGGTTCATCATTTGGGTACCTGTTACTCTTATTAATATCACTACTATGCACATTCGTGTCACCATATCGAGGTTTACCTCTAGCACAGTAAGTATCTCTTCTATATTTATTATAATCATTGTTTTTATTGCAACCATAGGATGAAGATTGTCCACGCTCCTGCGATGCAGGTTTGACCTGGTTTTCGGTATTATTATTATCATACGTTAAATTATTATAATAGTTATTCTTATTACTATGAGTGTGAGTCGACATTTGATTACTACTCATTTGTCTTGCGTCTTCCATAATCATATCTATAGAGTCAATCACCGACAAGAATTGTTCTACATTGTGGTCAGGAACATTTATTAACTTTTCACGTATATTTATGGGCAACCTTCCCTTCAAAATTCTGATCATTTCCTTGTGAGAAATTGGATCACTCCAACAACGTGTCTTATTTATGTACTTTTCAAAATATTGCCTTAAAGTACTCCTTTTACTGTTAAAATACTCAGGTTGGTAAACCTCTTTTCTTAATTTCTCTTGTTTACTCGACGACCAGTATTTAGCCAAAAAAAGTTGTTCAAACTCAGCGCAAGTATGGCAACTTTCACTTACTTCGGCGGCCCATAATGCGGCTTCTCCGGTAATTTTGGATACTATAAATTGAAGTCGGTCGTGTTCTGACCAGCTACGCAGAAATATTCTTTTGAAATTATTGATAAAGATTTTCGGATGCAGGTTGTTCTTTTCAGTGGAGAATGTTGGGAATTGTCTACTTTTAAAAATGCTGTTCTCCACCTTTAAAGAAGACAAATATCCTCGCTGACCAAAAGTATCATCATCTTTACCAACCGAATCATCAACTTCCCAATGCAAATTTTCACCACAATTGTACTTCGTATTATCACATGTTCGGTTGTTTTTCGACCTATTCTCCGAACGTTCGTCCTCTGTCAGCAAATTTTGTGATGACTTTCATTCTATCTGCGCCAATTTATGATTGGTTTCCTTTTGCCATTTAGGTAACTCGTCAACTATTTTCTCTTTTATTTTCTGAATTTCGCTGGTGAAGAGCTTAATTAATTCATCATTTCTACTTAGGTGCTCATTGATATTTTCATTTGGCTGGGATCCAATAGTAGTCTTAACCTTGTCTGCAATTTCATTTCCTTTTATTTCTATCCATTCAGTTAGATCTTCGTCAAGTCTTTTAGTTTGATCTACTAAATACTTGTTAATCCCTTTAGGAGCATCAGACTCAAACTCGACTACTTGTTTCGAAAGCTCTTCTATCTGTGCGCTAGCATGGAAACAGCTGCTTTCACACTTAACCATCCTATTGGACAGGCCATCATAACTCTTCGAAACTACCTCATATTTCTTTTCTACGTCATGAAGTTTTCTCATTAAATTATTATATTGCCTTTCTGAGGTGTTAGAAAACTTTACATCTAGTTCTCCAAATTTCGCATTTAATTGAGTCTCCCAGTCCGCCTTTAATTCTTTCTTAGTATTTTCCAGTTTATAATCAAAGGTGTTCAGTTTGCTTTCCAAAGAATCCATTTTAACTCCTAATGAACCAAATTTGGCCTCAAATTTTTCATTTAACTTTTGATTGTCCTCTTTTAATTGCTTATTATCTTTTTCTAGTGAACCAAGTCTTCCATTCATTACACCCATTTGAGTATTTATTGATACCAGCATATCAAACATTTTTTGATTAATATTTCCATTTTGAGGATCAACTTGCTGATCTACTTCCGAAACCTCAAGATCTTTATGTTCTCCCACGCTGCTTACCTTACTTATCATTGTAATTGAATCTCCTAACGGCTCTAAATCAATAACTGTATTATTATCTGCACATGTCTCCTGTCCCACATTGAGCTCATGGGATGCATCATCCCTATCCTCTTCACTTTCCTCTCTCTCTCTACTCATTACTCTACTCAACTGCACATTATCATGTATTCTTTTCGTTCGTTTTGACATGATTATTCACTAGCAAGACATACGCTTATTTTCACTATGTATTTATATATATTTATCTACCGAAATCACAAGTCTCAACTTCCTTTTTTTAATAATTATACAGTTATTTTAATCATACCTGGTAGTATCGCTCACTTTTAGCGATTATTGAAGAATATTTCATTGGACAGACTCACTGGCTGCTACAACATTTTCCAACTCTAGGGTTCGTGAATCCGGATGACACTCGACTCGATGCAGCAATCCTCCTCGATCGAGCCGCACGTTGTGGCGCCACTTCTACAGTATCTTCCTTCACCGTCGGCGTTGTCGTTGTTACCGTGAGACACCGTTATACCCAGAGGAAAGGCGCGTCGATCTTTGAGCATGAGATATGATGACCTTAAGCCATTGACAACACACAACGGTCACGGTAGCACCTGATTCCAGAACAGCTGCAGTAGTTAAGATCTACGAACTATCCCCTGTTGACCAGGTCCCCAAAACTTAACTCGTAACGTGATCCCTTCAAAGCAAATTGTCATAACGATCGTCTATAAAGGCTTCGTACAACGAGAAGAAATGTTACGGTTTATGGAATAATAGCAGATACGACCAAACTGTCTTGTCTCTTCTGCTTTATTTAACATAACTTCGTTCACAGTTTCATTTCGCATTCACCACTCATTCACCAAAACCCTTTGATGAACAGTTTTGGTTGCTTGACACCAACAGTCAATGATGATGATACAGCTTTTCTCCTTTTTATAAATTGAAGCCCGCTCTCCGCGATATAATACTTTACGCTATTCAATTTCCGTTACAGCTATCTTGACTCGTAATGTTACAAAACGACTGTGGGGAACTGTATCGAACGCCTTGCGGAAGTCAAGAAAAACGACATCTACCTGGGAATCATGTCTATGGCCCTCTGAGTCTTGTGGATGAATAGCTTGAGCTGGGATCCACACGATTGTCTTTTTCAAAACCCATGCTGATTCCTACAGAGTAGATTTCTAGTCTCCAGAAAAGTCATTATACTCAAACATAATACGTATTCCAAAATTCTACAACTGATCGACGTTAGAAATATAGGTCTATAGTTCTGCACATCTGTTCGACATCCCTTCTTGAAAACGGGGATGACCTGTGCCCTTTTCCAATCCTTTGGGACGCTACGCTCTTCTAGAGACCTACAGTACACCACTGCAAGAAGGGGGGCAAGTTCCTTCGCGTACTCTGTGTAAAATCGTACTGGTGTCCCATCAGGTCCAGCGGCCTTTCCTCTTTTGAGTGATTTTAATTGTTTCTCTATCCCTCTGTCATCTATTTCGATATCTACCATTTTGTCATCTGTGCGACAATCTAGAGAGGGAACTACAGTGCAGTCTTCCTCTGTGAAACAGCTTTGGAAAAAGACATTTAGTATTTCGGCCTTTAGTCTGTCATCCTCTGTTTCAGCACCATTTTGGTCACAGAGTGTCTGGACATTTTGTTTTTATCCACCTACCGCTTTGACATAAGACCAAAATTTCTTAGGATTTTCTGCGAAGTCAGTACATAGAACTTTAATGGTGTACAATACCATCAGTGTATATCAACTCTCATAATATATACTTGGTGGCTATGTAAATTGTGCCTGCTACTTATTTTCAAATGACATCTTCCCTCTGCTCTTCCTGCTTTCAGCAGTTACGGAAGGGGGAAGGAGAAGGAGGGAGGCTTCCCTTTGCCCTTCCTGCTTTCAGCAACTATGGATGGGGGAAGGAGAAGGAGGGAGGGAGGGAGGGAGGGAGAGGGAGGGAGGGAGAGAGGCGCAGGGGAACACATGGATGTACGCTCGTGTGCATTTGTGGAATAGAAATTCTGAGTAAACTGATGCAAATGTTTCTGGAAACAGCTTACAGGAAACAGGTATTCAAGCTGAGAAACATCGATGTCTCATACCATATGCACAACTGACACAGGAAAAAAATAACAACAAAAAAAGTCAGTTTCTGGACAATATACAATAATAGAAACTGATGATATTTCCAAGATGTGTATGTCTGTTTTATAAAGTTCCTAGCAGAAACATATACAAAGTGACGAACACACACACACACACACACACACACACACACACACACACACAGGCTGTAAGTTGTTATGGCTATATAAAGAATGGAGTAAACAAAAAAAAGGGCAATACTTACGCTGGAGTTATGCCACATCGAACTCTTGACTCAGGATTAGTTTCATCCCCTAGCCAAGAGCCATCAGGATAATCATTTTCACTGTTTAGTGTAATAACCTGAACTGTTGAGTCCAGTCCAACAGAGGCACTGACTTGAGCTGGTTTATTATTCCGTACCAACACTACAGGAGATGACCAACTGAAATTACAAAAAAGATGTTTATATTACCTTGTAGTACAATTAATAAACTATTAACACTTTTTAGTGTATGTTTACTGGAACAGATGCAAGACTTTTTTGTGAAAACAAAAGCAAAACAGTGAATAAAATAAATGTTACATTAGAAAAGGTTGAGAAGCAACTAGAATATTCCACTGAAAGGATTTATTGCGGTACTGAATTGTACTGTAGAGATTTTCCAACAAGGCAGACACAGATTTCAATAGATTTGGTAAACCTAGGAAGAATATTAGTAATATAAAGGTACATTAATTTCAGTGGACCAAGCATTTTTTACACGACTACAACATGTTTTTAGGCAACTTTAAATGCGAACATTTTAGGTTAGGCATTACCAAGACTATTGACATTGAAGAAACAACAAATTTACTGTTACTAATCACAGTTTATTTATTTCCACAATGCATTTCAGAGGTTTAAACTTCCATCATTTGTTGGATCTATATGGATTAATATGACGTGTTATGATACGACATTAGAGTAGCCTGTAGCACTGTCTCTGGTCACATACACCTTCACCTTCATACTTCGTAAACACTGAATGGAACAAAGATGAGCCACCATCTGGACCTCCCTTTTTTCACATGTGTGTGTGTGTGTGTGTGTGTGTTATAACCTGTTGAAAAAAAGGTCAGACAGAAAAAAAGAAACATAGCTTAAAAGAAAGAAATAACTGAATAAGGTGGTGATATTTTTCAATATTGAGTGCATATTTCCGTTTTCTGGGAAATCACTGTGATTTAATCATACAACATGTTAATTTTTGGCAAGAAATGAAAACAGAAGAATGAATCTTTTCCAAATTTTTTTAAGTCAGTCAAAGGATACGAAGGAAACACACTGCTTTACGAGGTCAAAGGGGGCTTCTGCAGATGGATAAATTAATTCATGTAATCAAAGTTTGAATATTTACAATACAAAAGACTGAAATCTGAGTTCAATAGGTCCAAATGAGAGCAGTCCAAAATCACAGCAAGAATGAGAAACCATCAAAAACATTTAATATTAAGGAGCCAATGTTAGTCTCATGTTCTGCAACAACAGATCAGAAACAACCTTACCTGTACTAACACATGGTACACCTTTTTTGCTCGATAAGTAGTAAAAGATTTATACATTTTAAAGTTGTGTGATCTTGAAGTACCAATGTTGATAACAGAAAATTGAGGATGGAACATAACAATATTAGGAGAAGGATGGTTGCTATTCACCATATAGCGGAGATTCTGAGTCGCAGATAGGCACAACAAAAAGATTTTCACACTTAAAGCTTTCGGCCAATGGCCTTTGTCAATAATACACACACATAGCGCGCGCACACACACACACACACACACACACACACACACACACACACACTCACTCACGCAAACACAACTCATACACGCGACTGCAGTCTCAAGCAACTAAAACCACACTGTGAGCTGCAGCACCAGTGCATGACGGGAGTGGCGACTGGGTGGGGAAAGGAGGAGGCTGGGGCGAGGAGAGGGAGGGATATTATGGTGGGGATGGCAGACAGTAAGTGCTGCAGGTTGGGCGGTGGGGAGGGGAGAGGTGGGGAGGGGGGGGGGGGAAGTAGCACTTCACTGTCCACCATCCCCACCATACTATCCCTCCCCCTCCCTACCCCAGCCTCCTCTTTCCCCCACCTAATCACCACTCCCACCATGCACTGGTGCTGCAGCTCACAGTGTGGATTCAGTTGTCTGAGACTGCAGTCATGTGCGTGAGTTGTGTTTGCTTGAGCGTCTATGTGTGTCTATTGTTGACAAAAGTCATTGGCTGAAAGCTTTAAATGTGAAAATCTTTTTGTTGTGCCTATCTGCGACTCAGCATCTCCGCTATATGGTGAGCAGCAACTTTCGTTCTCATAATAATGTGGATAATAGTTATTAAAACAACAGATCACACCATCATTGGTGAAATTCTTTTATCCAATTTTTCAGACTCACTTCTGCAGCTTTTTCAGATGGGACACAATGGCTGCGCACTGAGGTGAAATGATCCTAGTCTATTTATGAATAGTATTTACTGGAATTTGCACTAAAACTAACACAGGAGCAAATACGGAAGCCTGCTTATGCTTACAGCGTGACAAGTAACACTGACTGGAGGTTGCTGCCACAGAGTTGTATGCAGAAGACTGTGTTTAAGAACAATGTTTGACAGTACTGCACCTCACATAAGTCTGCAAGTGGCTGCTGGTGATTGAAGATATTTCACATTTACTGACTGACAGAAAAAAATTTGTTCTTACAGAGAAACTGTCAATGTCAGTCATTTATTTTCCCTCTTGCTCCTCTTTGCTACAAAGCTCTGCTCTCAAATTTAACAATGTATCCATAAGCCATCAGTGTCTTATTAACTTGGTACAGTTCTTTCTCTAAGCTGTCTCCAGTGTAAACCACAGAGACTCTTGCTGCCATCATGTTTGAAACAGTTATTTTCTGTACCAGATAGCATTGTGTCAACCATCTGAAGACATTTGCCCATATTGGCTTCCTATAAAATGTGTCTCCCATGTTTCCACTCACTTCACTGAATATGAGCAAATCATTCAACACTGACCCATGGAAATTCTCACTGAAGGTAATCCTGGGGTGCACAACGTTTACAAAAATCTAGAAATTTTGCAGCCATATTTTCGCATGTGATGTATGACAAATGAGTCATATCAAGGTAATACAACAATTGTGAAGGTTTCTCTGAAGCCATCAGACGGTATTTTCTTCACAATCTTCCAAATTACATACAGGTATGAGGAAAATTGTTATGTGTAGAGGGTGTTGTCATGATGGGTGAGTGATGCTTGGCACACTAAATGGTGCAGCAAAGGCATGATACTGTATTTGGAAAATGAAGAAAGATACAGCAGTGAAAGGGTGGCTCCTGAAAATAGTAGTGAGTGATAAACCTAAAGCTGTGACAGAAACTCTGAGCCATGGAACACACATGAACCAGTACGTTAGTCATAAGATATGAAGGCCCTGTCAACACATTTTAAATGATACAACAGAATACAATTTATTTACAAAAATATAAAATTAAATCCTACCTAATTCGAATGTAATGCATTTATGAAAAGTTTCTAAAATTTAACTTTATCACAATCTGCTGTAGTGACATGACGTGTATGATCATATACACTATCCAAGAATTGTTATTTCAGTCCTTCATGGAATCTCTATGCAACACATAATTTTAGGACGAGTCCTTTGGCCTTTACTTCTTTTAATACCTACAATGCTAGTAACCTTATATAAAGCATAAATATATCAAAATTCAACAGTGAACTACTACTGCATATTAAAACTCATTTCCACAATAAAATTTTCTCATCGGGATAAATTTCTGTTCACATTTGTCCATATTTAATATGAAACATAATTATACCTGTTGCCGAAGCACTTCCATTCTACAAGGACATTTACCAAAAACAAGAACCAATTACATACGGGGAACAAACTGGAAAGGCTGGAGGCTATTAGTAAAGTGGATATTCTCACATGGTATAACAAACATATCTGATACAAATACTGTATACTGATAATATATGGAAATAAACTACAAATATGGGAACATAGACATGAATAATTACTTGTTATTCTCAGATAATAAAGCTTAAGACAGGCTTGATAAAAAAACACAAAACTGCAACCTCCCAAAGAATCTTCTAGGAATGTAAAATATGTAATTTTCCTAGGATATGGGCAAACCAAATCTGGAAAACAATGTAAATGCTAAGATCTTCAAATTCTGCACACTGTTTAAATTAATTATTGAGGAGACATTTCCATTTTTTAACAACAAAGGGACTGCAATACTGGGATTTCAAAAGACGTCACTTCAATAGCAACAGATATTCAAAACTGATAAATAACTACAGGTATTAGAAAGTCCTCTTAAATTTCTCAGTTCTCACAAAAAGATATACAGCAGGTTACTGCTTGCTGCAAAAATATCATTCAAAGACAAAATAATATGTAACTGTAGAAAACAAAAGCAAAGTAGTATGGGATGTCACAAATCATAAAACAAGAAAAGGCAGACCAAAATTCAACACCACACCAATCAAACGTGGGAATAAAGTAATACAAAATCTGCAGGAATTGGCAAATTTTGTAAATTAACATTTCTCCATTATTGCACAGAAGATGCAAAATGAATTACACATTGTACACGCAACAAATTCACATCTCTAATATGGCAAGCATTAGTTAGAGCCAGCACAGGCACAGCTACGGCCACTGGCGAAGTGTGTCTCCTCTACACATATAGATAATAATACCCTCAAGGTGCCACAAATGGGCATTCACTGAGTATTCTAGAACACACTCACAGTCAAACTGTAATTGGCAGAAGCACGACTCTGGGATGGCATACTCTGAAAGTGAAGTGGTAAGTGAAGTAAGCCAGTGACTTTCTGAAGAATGTTCTGGATGCTATGAGATGTTTGATGAAATATGACACATGGTACGGCAAAGGCCACATCTAACATCATGTGGCATAGTGTATAACCCCTGAACTGATGGTGTGGAAGAAATAGTATAGAGTTATTAACCAAGAGCTAGTTACAAGGTAACAGCCAGTGACAGGCTGTAAGTCTGCATTAAGTAAGTCCATAGCTGTGATGACCATCTAAGTCTTGCCTATGTACTACACTGAATGTAGATAGCAGTTGGTTCTTATTGTGACTTAGTCTCAGTTGTGGACCGACTGAATGTATTTCACATGTGGTTGTCTTCACTTTTCTTTTTAGGTCTCCACTTGGTCACTGGTCAACTAAGTGAACCTACTCTGTGTATTAAAATTTGTTATATCACACCTTACAGCACCTCCAGAATCTCCTACATTTCCAGCTGAGTTCTAATCATCTCAAAACTACAGTTTTAACCTTGTGCACTTAGCTTCTGTTAGATAACCCACCTCTGCTGATGTCCTGAAAATGCTTGCAAGATGAGGTAAGTGTTAGTCTGTTTGGCTATGGTTAGCTCAGTGACATGATAACAGTGACCAGAAAGACAGTAAAGAAATTAAAATACAAGAAGTCAAAAGTCACAAAAGAGGTTCCATTCCCTGTTCTGAATGTGTGCAACGATAGCACACACGCCCCATTAACAACCATAATAAACCAAGTCCGTTATTCCATAACATTTTCAGAGTACCTGAAGCATGCAAGAGTTATGCCTTTATTAAAGAAAAATAATGAGAAAAGTATTGAAAACTACAGGTCAGTTCCACAACTGTTTGCATTCTCAAAAATAATTTAATCAATAATGAAAGATAGACTAACAAATTACGCAAATAAAACAACCTTTGTAATGAAGGACAGTTTGGTTTCCAAAGTGGACGCAGGACAATCAGCCTTTACACAGTCACAAAATTTGTATTTGAAGCTGTTGACAAGGATGACTTGCTTACACGCAAATTCTTAGCGTTGTCCAATGCTTTGGACACTGTAAAGCACAAAATACTACTGAACAAACTGTAAGTATTATATTTAAGGGAAATATCACATAAGAGTTTCAGCCTTACATTCGAAACAAGATGCACAAGCTGGAGATAGTTCACATGTCCACTGATGATAATTTTTCGTAAAACAACTGTTAGACAAGAAACATATAAACTTAGGTGTTCCACTTGGCTGTGTAATGGGTGCAGTTCTGTTCTTAATATAGATCAACAATTTTTCAGACAGTGTAAGACATGAAGAAAAAGTTCTCTTTACTGATGACTGCAACATCATAGTCAGTGATAAAACATGAGAACTATCAGCAAAATCACATGAAATCTTCAAGGATTTTACTACTTCTGTAGGTAATGAATTAACATTAATAAAATGAACTATATACACTTCAGCTTAGAGAGAAAACAATTCTGTTGCACTACGGAGAAATGATAAACCTGTAGCTTATGTAATTAAATGCAAAGTTTTGGGGGATGAATATTGATTGTCAATTGGCATGGAATGAAAGATACTGACCAAATAATGTGATCAGCATAACATGTTCTTGAGGTTCTATCGTCAGTCTGTAATAGCCATTACCTTGTGGTGATATCCTATTCCTACACACATTCAATTCTTAGCTATGGGATTCTTTCCTGGGGATCAAAGGCACAAAACAGGGACACAATTTTTGAACTATAGGAAAGGGCTGTAAGAGCAGTAACTAGAAGCAGTAGACAGTTCATTAAAAAGAACTATTTAAAAAACTAAGTATTCTTACCGCAACAAGTAAGAATACCTATTAATCTTTTATACCAATCAGGTAAAACATTATTAACTATTTCTCAATTAGTTATGTACATATCACAGAACAAAGGCCAGATGTTGCAGTCATGTGATTTACAAGCTAAGCTGCAACCTCTGTGCTGCATTCTATGTAGGCATGACAACCAACAAGCTATCTGTCCACATGAACGGCCACCAACAAACTGTGGCCAAGAAACAAGTGGACCACCCTGTTGCTGAACACGCTGCCAAACATGATATCGCTCATCTTAATAACTGCTTCACAGTCTGTGCCATATGGATCCTTCCCACCAACACCAGCTTTTCTGAATTGCGCAGGTGGGAAATTTCCCTCCAATACATTCTACGTTCCCGTAATCCTCCTGGCCTCAACCTTCATTAGTCACTGTCCTCACCCATCCATCTTCCTCCATGTTCCCATTCCAGCATTACACAGCCGTCATTTCACCGCCACACCCAATCTTTTATTTTCTCTCCTTTCCACTACTTACCCCCGCCCCCTCTGCACCTTCTCTCCTGCCCTCAGTCCAAACTGCAACACTTCACTGTCCGCCACTCCCACCATACTATCCGTTCCCCTCCCCGCCCCAGCCTCATCCTTACCCCCACCCAGTTGCCACTCCCATCATGCACTGGTGCTGCTGTTCGCAGTGTGGTCTCAGCTCTCTGAGACTGCAGATGTGTGTGCAAGTTGTGTTTATGTGTGTGTGTGTGTGTGTGTGTGTGTGTGTGTGTGTGTGTGTACTGCTGACAAAGGCCTTAATGGCCAAAAGCTTTAATTGTGTGACTCTTTTTATTGTGCCTATAGCGACTCAGCATCTACGCTATATGGTGAGTAGCAACTTTCCTTCTCTGGTATTGTTACATTCCATCCTGGATTTTCCATTGTTTGATATATACCAGTGTTGTAAGATGCAGAGAAAGTTGCTACAAGCTCTGTGATGATTAAGTGGTAGAGGGAAACTACCCTGTCTTAGCTGCACAACTGAGATGACCTCTGCTACGCAGTCATGTATAACCCACAGTTGACAACTGATCCATGTTTGTGTGGCTGCAATGGTGGCTCATTTCAAAAGCACAACAATCTCTTGCTTATAAATGAAATGGTTGCAACCCTGCAATGATAGAAGTTATGAACTTTGACCTTTCTAACTAAAGCAAGGTATGGCGTAGTTTAAGAAGTGCTCATGCAATCTGTGAGTTTAGCTTGCATACACTGAAAGTTTAACTTGCATTGAACAGTTAGAAGGTCAAGGCTGTTAAGAAAAATAGTGTCATTTTCAGTTTAATATCTCGATACCTCCAAGTTAACTACTGAACACTGGAACTGAAACCTCACCTCACTTGGGAATAGTAATTTGTACATACAGCATTACACGTTTATAAGGAAATACTTTTGGTTCAGTAATAGCAATTTCACTAACCTCTCTGATCCTGAGTCTGTTGCATCTTTTGATATTGCTGACTGGTTCATAATGGAAACAGATTTCAAAGCTTCCTCCATTCGCTCAATCTTTCCCAACACATCCTCACAACATGTATGTTTGTGACTATCACATTTTAGTGATCTTTTTACCAAATTTTCCAATGCATCCATCCTTTGTAGAAGGGTGTTAAAATTTGTTGCCATTATGCCTACTTTGCTTTCAAGAACAGAAAACCTCTGATTAAACACTTGCTTCAAATCTGCTATGTACTTGCAACAAGTCTGAATGGCTTCTATCACAGAGCTTCCTTCTCCACGAATCCTTTTTACAGAGGGTTCAACAGACATCTTTGGCCAGCAGATTTCCTAAGCAACAACAAAAATAAGATTACTCATACCAAACAAAATTAAGAAGTACATAGTAGTCCAGGAAAGCAAATAAAGGTCTTTAAAATACAATTCCATCTGTTTGAAGAGTACATGGAAAAAGTACAAACTAAGAAAAATATAATAAATAAGCATTACATACATCGCTGGAGGTTTTCATAAACAGTTGTATTCACTATAAATACTGTTCCTTATTTATCTAGACTTTTTTTACATAGCTGTTTTCTGTAAAAATATATATATATATATCTAGTAAGAACTAAATTCTGCTTGTGAAATACTTAGCCAGTACACATTAAGAGGAATGAAATGATTGACACAGTAGTTGCACTTCATAAATAAAGGGTGATGCATGAAAAACCAGCCCGAGTACTAGACTGATTATTGTCACCCACCATATGTTGTCTATTGTTTCGAAGCTGTTGCGACTACATTTTGTGTTGTTGGGACTTCTTTATTATCTTATTATTACATGTTTATCTATTTGTTGTTATATCTGCTCGTGGTGGGCAACAATTTGTGTGTGACTGGTGAGCAGTCTCTACTCGGGTCAGTTTTTCGTGCGCCACCATGTAATATGTGATATCAGTGCAAACAGAGACAAAAGATAGTGTAGATGCTTGAGCTTTCAGACTCTGTCCACAGAAATTAAAGCAAGAAAAGGGGACGGGAAAGGTGTGGAAGACAGCTACAGTGTAATGCAAAGACAGAAAAGTCTAGCTGAACAGTGGAAACAGGGAAGCACTATGGATGAAGTTCAAACTCCAAAGAATACAACATGGTGTTATAGTAAAGCACATCTCACTTGCAGAGTACAGAAGCAAACAAATAAATAAAAGGGAAATGAAGAGCCAACCAGACAGGGAAGGGTTATGATCAATGACTTAGGAAGATTTAGCCATCTGGCTCATCTGACGAAAGTAGGTAAAAAGAATGTTACAATGGGACACTGTATTATACGTTCCTAGCATATAACATTTACTTGTGTTCACTCATTGCTACTGAGAGCAGTGAGGTTAGCATGCAAATATGGCAAGAGACATGTCATTGGTGCTCAAGACAAAACTGAGGAGAAAATTTTTCAAGGTACAGGAACAGTCTTGGACAGGAAAGAGTACATATTTCCAATAGACCAATCCTGAGGAATAAGCTGATGGATTCCAAGCCATTACAGTACCTAATCAACAACAGAATACTCCTCTGGAGCTTACAAGATTCATCTGCTAAATCTTTGTGCAACTTAACTGTAATCAAAGCCAGCTGTTCATAACATAGGTAAATAAACACAGGGGTGAAAGCATTTTGGTCATGAGGTAATGATAATGTATACAGAGTAAGGCATTTAACCTTATCATCTTGACTAATAAGTGACTCATTAAAGACACATGGATTAACACATTTTTGCAAATTCAGTAATCGCTGAAATACACCCAACAACTTTGGACGTAATATTTTCATATCAGATAACTTACGACTGAAAATAAGTCTTTTTACAGGTAAAGTGTGACATGCACACCAGAGGGTAAATAGTGGCAGAAGCTATTTTTGCTGTGTTGACTAAAATATTTATTTATGAATAATTTAATTATAATTAAAGTAAAAAAAGTCTAACCTATACGAGTTCAACACAACTTCTCATTATCATTATTTTTTAGTGTAGCATATAAGAGGAAGTCAGGATGGTTACTTCATTCTGCTAATGCATTTAAATCTCCAAATATTAAAAAAAATCATGTTATCATCATTAGCTGCTTCTATTGACAACTCAGTTCGGCAAGAATGCTTGTTCCACTTGAGGTTCTTGATCAAGTTGTTCTAAAAGTTGAATCCAGAGTACCACAACTGCATATTACTATGTTGTTGCTGCTCATGTCTGTATCTCCAATTACAATGGTACGTGTTGTACACAGGCAAATTTTTCCTCTTAACAATAACATAGCATTTCCTAACATCTTTCTCTAAACTGATTACGTTAAAAACAGCCATTTCGTTCCTTTCCAAGTAAATTAATTGGACATCTACATCAGACCTTACATTCATTTTATTCGTGTCTAGTTTGTACATGAAGTTGGGTAGACAATGCGGTAAACCATTCTGACCAGCAGATATGAAAGAAGAGATTCACGGCTACGAAAATTAAGAGTTGGTTTCAGACTTCAGCTAATGGTTTTTAAAAATCAGCTATGCACAAATACAAAACTGGCATGTCGACTGCCACTATTTGGTAACAAATCAGCACTTGGTGATGAACATAAACAGATCTATGTATGTTGTATCTACATGTGCAAAAGTCAGAGGGTATGTTTGCACAGTGGTAGTGGTGGTGGTGGTGGTGGTGGTGGTGGTGGTGGTGGAAGTCAGCAGTGTAAATAATGTTGTGAGCACCACCTGGTTATCACTTAGAAATAAAATGTTGATTAAACCATTGTTTAATATCACGAGAGAAACAATGACAAGCAGAGTCATTGGCTAGATTACGAAAATGGTAAGTCTGGCACACCATAATACTGTCCAGAGCTAAAGATCATAGTTATGTGAAGAATACATAAGTCCATACATGATGTAGTTTAGAGCTCACAAAACTAATTGTTGAAAAAATTCATCAGCCCAAATGTGATGTGTTTAAAGTTTGAGTTCATGAAGCTAGCTGTTGAAACTTTTATAAGTTTCAGAACTCTTGCACATTTTTTTTTTTTTTACTAGTTCACAAATCTTTTATTCCAAAATTTTAATCACTTTAACCATGACCTGACACCTGATTGTATCAAGCCATACACTTGTACCTGATGATCTCTCAAAGTGAACTGTTCTCAGCCAGTATGGCCACCACCATTTTACAGATGCAATTTGTCATTGTAAAATCATAAATTTACATTTAACTAATTGCTACTACACATATCATATGTTAACCAAGACTACAATTTCACCAGTTTTCCTGTGGTGATATTTGATTGTTGCTGGAGTCCTTGGTTTACTTGTTATTTATATTTGAATCAGTGAGCTGGTTAACTTACCCATATTTGCTATTGTTTTGCCATCACCTTCCTAAGTTGGCTCTGCAACCTGAGCCCAGGGGAGGTGGCAGGCTGCCTACCACATTCTGCTACCATAGCCAGAAAGGTTCCGAGTTGACATGATGAAAGCCTCTACTCCACCACGATGTAAATACAGTCACCACAAGATGCTTGTTACTGAGCTCATAAGAGGTTTGATATGGCTGCCCCAGAAATGCAGTATCTGTCGTACACCACTGTCTACACCAAAAAGCACTCTGTGCCAGCTGCAGACTCGATGTAGGTTGTCCCGTCTCAACTTCAACTAGTCACTGCTTCCACTATGTGCTGGTCTGTGTTCGCATCTAGTCCTGATGCTGCCAAGAACTGAATTGATGCCTTCCAGCTGGGGCCTACTGCTGGCTGACATCAAGTGGTTCCAGGGTGCCGCTCAGGGGTCCTCGGTTTGCAGTCCGTGCTCAGGTGCCATCCACACTTGACTTACTGCTGAGCCTCCACCTGCCCTCTGCGCACAAACTCTGCTGCCGCAAACTCGTGTTCACAGACTGCTGGTGCTGCATCTTTCACTGTGGTCTCAGGTTTAGGGTGCCTAGGCTGCTGCCTGGCACCACAGACTGTGTCTGGCAGCACTTCACACTGCCAGTAATATGACCAGTGATGGGCCGGTTGTGCAACATCAGCATCTGACGTAGCATCACCAGGACACAGCTACCACCCAAGGCCACCAAGCTGTGGTGACTTGCTGACCAAAGCTACACAGCACCTTAATTTCTGCAGTCAACACTGCCACTCAGGGTCACTTCACACCATTGGGGCACTGTCTGTATTGGCTGTGTGATTTCTGCTGAATAAATTACATCACTGTTTCCATCGCTTTTATAATTCCACAATGGTGAAGAACTCGTTCTACGTAGCTGCTGCCCAGCCGACTATCCTGCACGTCACTGTGACCTATTCCGGGATCAACAACACCCCAACCATTCTGATCTGTAGTAACTGGTTGGATAGTTGACTTGGGGGAGGGCCAAACAGCGAGGTCATCGGTACCATCAGAATAGGAATGGAAGTTGGCCATGCCTTTTCACAGGAACCATCCTGGCATTTACCTGAAGTGATTCAGACAAATCATGAAAAACCTAAATCAGGATGGCTGCACACGGATTTGAATCGTCATCCTCCCGAATGCGAGTCTAGTATGGTAACCACTGCTCCACCTCACTCGGTATAGTAAATGGTGCCAGATGTGGGATCAATGAAATCAACCGACATTGTGGGCCAACATATGGCACCGTTAGTACAGTGGGGTGAGTAAAAGTAGACTGTCTTGCTGGGACGGTTCTACTTTCAATTGGCTGAAGAAATAAGTTTTGGCGATTATCAACAAATTATCATACAACTTCATCAAAGTATAGAGGTAATGCCTAAAAACAAGTTAAAACTGTTTATCACTTCATTTTCAGTCGTACCAGATACTGTTCCTTTTGAAATGCAACTAGAACTAATAGATTTGTAAAACAGCACACTGCTCGAGGACAGGTATTACAACATCACAAATTTGGTAAGATGGTATTGCTATCTTCGTCCTGAAGACTTTCCCAAGTTACACAGGCATGCAGCAGCAAACATCATATCTGTGTTTGGCTCAACATATAGTTGTGAACAAATGTTTTTTATAATGAAGAGAGTAAAAACTGCAGAAAGGTCCCAACTTCACGACCCAATACTTAAAGAGTATTCTGCATCTCACGGCAGCTCAAGGACTGACACTCAATGTTTCATTAATCGTATTTCTCAAACTAAATAAAATGTTCATACATTTGTATTACATTATGTCCACCAGTGACCTTGCGCTGCTTACTCACTCCTGCCCGCCAATGCCCACAGGCGCCTGTCTGCTTGCAGCTGAGCTCTCGAGCTGAAACAGCCTGAGCTAGAGGTGGCACCAGATGACTGGCTGAAAACTGCTTTTATAGTTCCTTAGGGTCACTACCAGTGGACTGAATAGTGCATTGATCATATTTCAACCTCTGTTGGCCATGGCACTGAGAGGATAAAAAAGCAGAAAAGTGTCTGGCATATCTACACAATATTACTGTTTTTAGAAAAGATATGGGAGAGCATGTGCAATGGCTGAGGGAAGTTTTTAACAGATTACACATGGTACACCTAACTCTCAGTATAGAGAAGTGTCATTTTGCGCTACACAAAATACGTTACTTAAGGTATTTATTAGTCAAGAGGAGGTATGAACTGATCTGAGATTGGTGAATGTTGTGCAGAGTTTTCCAACACCTCAGACAGGCAAAGACTGGAAGTCATTTTTAGGGTTAGTCAATTATATGAAATTTGTGCTGGAGCTTGCAGAGATACCAAGACCTCTCATGCACTTATTAAAGAAAAGTACACAGTTTCAGTGGACATCAGAGTGTGAAAATGCGTTTACAAACTTAAGGTATTGTAGGCAACTAGCTCAGTATTGGTATTTCTGGCAGAAGGAGTTAGTGTTATTGTGTGATGCTAGTAATAATGCATTGTGCTGGGTTTTAAGTCAAGAGGTAGAGGATAATGAACATCCAGTGGCCTACACCACACATTGTGACAAAAAAGCACAGAGGAACTGTTCTGTCAGAGCCTCTTATATGGCACATTGTATTTATGTACATATGCAAAAAAATGCAAAAAATTTATGGTGATAATGGATCATGTTGGCGTTGAACTGGTTCTTGGGATTAGAGGCACTAAAATTAAGTGAATTTGATTTCAAAGTAGTCCACAAACCTGGTAAAAGGCACAGTATAGCAGACGGCCTCATTAGGAAGACTGGTGTATTATCGATGGTAGATTGTACTATTGTGGAGTAGCAAAGAGCAGAAGTTGCAGTTGAGGATTGCAAATTATTTGCAAGCAGCCACACTTTATTTTACATGATGGTGTATTTTGCAAGATGATAATGATGCAGCCTCATGATGTGCTTCCCATCATTATACAAGATGTGTTAGAACAGGCATATGAGCAAGTATTGCCTGATCACGGATGGCACAGAATCATGGAGCAAAGTGTAACCGAACATTACTGCTGTTGTACATGCGGACAGCATGGTGGGGTTAAGCCATCAAGATATTCTGCTGCAGAGGATACTGAAAGTCAGTACACCTTTCAAAATGATTGGGATGGATATTTTAGGACCTTCCAGCCACACACCAGCAAGGAACCACTGCATTCTGACTATAATATGTTATATTTCATGCTACGTGGGAATGGCCACTACCCCGGATCAGCAAGCTGACACGGTAGCACAGGCATTCGTGAATAATTTGTTACTAATGTTCGGTGTTCGATATATGTTAATCATGGACCGAAGCACCACTGTATGTCAGAATTGATGAAGCAGTTGTGCCATTTATTGAGTATACATGAACTAAGGCCGAATCCATTATATCCACAAGCTAATAGAGAGAGGGAATGTGTACAATGAATGTTATGCAAAATAATAAGCCTCTTTGTGAACAGTCACACAATGATTGGGATACTTTATTTCTACATGTGGTTGCAGCTTGTAATTCTAAAATCTGAAAATACAGGCCTATCACCACACAAAGTAGTGTACAGTCAGAAAATGCCATCATATGAAGTAATCAAACATAAGACTCAGAGAAATGATAAGCCAGTGCATAATTTCATGAGGATGGTGAGAGAGATAGGGAAGCAAGTGAGAAAAGAAATCCCAGACCCCTTAATGTTAGGAACACTGGAGCAGCACAATGCTAAACTGCTGGAGTGCAACGTGTATGATTCTGACAAGACTTTACAGTATAAATGGAAAAATGAAGAAATTCATCACCTGATGTCAAGGCGCATACCAGGTAACTGAAAAGACTTTACCAGTGGACATCAAACTGAAGCTTCCGACACGAACAGTCGTATATAGCAGATATGAATGTCCCTTTTGGGGCATGCAGGTTTTGTTGCCACTGTTACCGGTGGCACACCCAAGTAAGGCGGGAGAGGGTAATAAGAAGGAGGAGGAACACACTACACCCGTGGAAGCTACACATGTTACTGTGTGTTGATGCAATGTCAGTAATAGGATATTAAGATTTTTGTGTTTTATTTGACAGTTCCTGCTATGTTGGGCTGCTAGTATAGTTCCTCAAGCTCTTGGTTGTATCTGATCCTCCATTCCCCAGTATCTGCATCCAGAACTGGACCGAAGATCTTCCAAAGCACTTTTCTCTCAAAAACAAGGAGCTTATGGAAGTCCTGTTTCCGGATACTCCATGTCTTACAGCCATATAGAACAACAGGCTGGATCAGGGTTTTGTACAATCGGATCTTCCTGCTTGTATTCTGGCATTGATCTCTGCTTCACATGACGAGTTCTCAGTGAAAAGTGCCCCTAGATGGCCTCGGAAGCTCCTGGATTTCACACCTACAGGAAAGAGACCGCCAGGGAGACCCAAGAAGCATTGGAGGGATGGACTCCATGAAGATTTAAACCAAGTGTCAATAGATGTGAACGGATGGCAGATAGCAGCAATGGACAGAATACAGTGGAGGAGGAAACTTGTAGATGCGTGGGGTCCCCTGGACCTGATCACGTAGTAGTAGTAGTAGTAGTAGTAGTAGTGTTTTATTTGGTGTATTTCCTCCATTATGTACCACAGCAACAAAGGTATGTGAATTTTGTGCGAATGGTGAAGATAGTAGTTGTGGTATTTTGGAACATTAGTTGTGGATGATAATGTCTGGGTTGATTTCATTTTGTGACAGGGTAATGATTATTTTGGTGGATATCATGTTGTATTCAGTTGGGTTGATTTGTCACATTGTTGGAGTAGCTTGAGGTTTATTATATTTCCAACTGAACATCAAGATGACAATGGTGGAGTTTCTGCAAATCAGGACAATGAAATACAACTGATTACACCATGAGGGGGAAACCATGCGCTGATGTCAACAGACAAACTAAGACACTGCCAAAAAGAGCAAATCACAATATGCCTGTTCCAAGGACCCACACTCCCACAGGGACATGTGAAATAGAAATATCGCAGGACAGAAGCAGAAAGATGGCTGTGGGATGTCCTTGCACAGAAATCTTATTTTCAGAAGGCAGGTCCACATTGGGTATACTCCGTATGCAACCCAGTGGTGATGATCACAAATTATTACAAGCAAGGGTGAACTAAGGCTGCAGAATGGTTGGAGCTGCAGGGTAGCAATAAATGGTGCAACTTGTGACATTTCTAAGCTAACTTTTCTGCTCCTGGCAACCAGGGCTAAGATGCTCAACCTGATGTATCCACTAATGTACTTGCCTGACAAACGTTTACACATACTACCTGCCCAAAACCTGATCCTTCTGAACAATACCTTGAATCACAACCTACTTAGTTCTCTAGACGGGATGTCGGCAGTGCAGAAGTGGCATATTAACATGTAGCAAATACTTCAGCACTTGCAATAATAACACAGTAATCACCACCACAAAATCATTGTGATAGGCATCTCAACCTCAAGTACCATCTTGATTCAGGTCCTCAATTGTGCAGCCTGTATGTATCTACAGTGGAAAACTATCCATCCACCTGAACTCCTTGTCCGCCATATACCGACCAAATGGGTCACCTTTAAGAGGGTAAACAGTTGTTAAACATACCATCCCTCAGACATTGTAAACTGGACTGTGTTAACGTTAGAGCAGCTGGAGAGAGAACTTCATCTAAATGTAAAAAATGAAAATGTAATGCCTCAATGATCTGCAGATATAATACCAGATTCTGATCAAGGGAAGCAGATCTTCTAAGGAAGGGAGGAGTGTTAGGCCACGATCCTCCTAATTTAGCTCTTACCAACTACCACGCGGGCTGCCTACCACATTCTGCTGCCAGAGCTGAAAAGAAGCTGAGCCAGCATGATCAAAGCCCCTATTACAGCACTGAAGCTAACAGTTACCTCATCATGCTTGCTTCCTGGGCCCATAAGTGATGAGAAGCAGTGCCTTTTCATAACACCACTGATGTGAGCCTGTTTAAACAGTGGCTACTCTGGCCACGTAGTATCTGTTGTTGATAGCTGTGTACACCAAAAAGTATTCTATGCCAGCCGTAGCCCCATGCAGGTCATCCAATCTCAACTACAACACATTGCTGTCTCCACTAGTTGCTAGCCTATAGGCCATGCCTAATCCTGATGCTGCTGAGAGCTGAACTGGTGCTTCCCAGCTGGAGCCTACTGCCGACATCAAATAACTCCAGGGTGCCCTTCAGGGGTCCTTGGTTTGCAGTCCTCACTAAGGTGCCACCCACGACCCGCACCTGACTTGCTGCTGAGCCACAACCTGCCCTGGTGCACACGTTCTGCTACTGTAGACCCATGTTCACAGTCCACTAATGCTCCATCCAGTGTCCCGGAATAATGAGGCAGCACGCCTATTCTCTCTGGTGTCGCCTGGTGCCAAGGGCTGCACTCAAAGTGTTTGACACTGCTGGTAGCGTGACCAGTGCTGGACCAGCTGTGCAGCATCAACATCTGAGATAGCATCACTGGGATCTGGTTAACACACAAGGCCGCCATGCTGTTTTATCTTACTGAGAGAAGCTACTGTAGCTGCTACTACACAACACCTTGTTTTGCTGCAGGTCTCTACCACAGTTGTACGAATTCTTCTGAATAGCTCATGTTGTTAGCACGGCATCGGTGATTCCACAACAGTTCGGTAACTTGTTCTTTGTATCTGCTGCCTAGCCTACCATTCTGCACATCATTGTTGTATCATATTCCAGGGTCAACAATATCCAGACCTTCCTGACCCACAAATATAATGAAATTTACATACTGCTGCTACATGTATTGATTTTTAATTATTTTGCATAAAATATGTTTCTTAATTCTCAGAATCACTAATAAAAAATCGGAGACTATATTTTGATAATGTTATTTGAGCACTACCTGTGTACACTTGGGTTCTTTAAAATTGCATAAGACTTTTAGAAGTTATTAATTTTTAGAATTAATAGGTATGTTCAAATGTTGTTGTTGTTGTTTTCAGCCCAAAGATTGGTTTGATGTAGCTGTCCATACTACTCTGTCCAATGCCTCTTCATCTCTGAATAACTGCTGCAGCATTCATTCATTCATTTGAACCTGCTTACTGTATTCATCTCTTGGTCTCCCTCTATGTTTTTAGCCCCCACATTTCCCTCAAATACTACAATGATGAATCCTTGATGTCTCAGAATGTGTCCTATCACCTGATCCCCTCTTTTAGTCAAGTTATGTCACAAATTTCTTTTCTCCCCAGTTCTATTCACTATCTCCTCATTAGTGATCTGATCTACCCATCTACCCCTCAGCATTCTTCCATAGCACCACACTGTCTGAACCATTTATAGTTCAAATTTCACTTGTTCCAGACAAGGCTACATTCCATACGTGTACCTTCAGAAACAGCTTCCTAACTCTTAAATTTACAAGGCCAATCCCAAAAGTAACTTATGTTTTTGCCTGCAACAATGGGAAAGTCTAATGTGGCCACATTGTTGTCTTAGAATTTTTCTGTTCAGTCAGTTCCAGCTGTGACAGTATGAGGTTCTTATCATTTACAGTTATTTCAAAATAAAAGTTTTAAATGTGTACCACAATTGAAAATCACACAACTTGTAAAGTGTGGTTGGTAATAAGACTTTTGTTGGCAAAAAACCATAAACTGACTGAAATTTATCAGCAACTATGTGAAGTGTACGGAAATAATGTAACTACTGAAGGTGAGATGTGCCTATGGTGCATTAGGTTTAAAAGAAGTTGAACTAATGTTAATGGTGAAGAGGGACGTGTACGACCAAGCTTTGTAACTGATGAACTGGTCACAAAAGTCGATGAAGAGATTCAAGAAAACTGCCAATTTACAATGATGGAGCTCTTGTTTAGTTTTCCAAAAAACTTCATTACGTTTGTTGCATCAAATCATTGCAGAGAAGCTACAATATCAAAAATTTTATACTAGATGTGTACCAAAAATCTTGACAGAAAACCACAGAACCACAGTATGGTTGCATCATTGACATTTCTGGATTGTTACAAAAATGGCTTGGTTGAACTGTAACTGGAAACAAGACTTGGGTCAAACATTTGAACTGCGAGATTAAATTGAAGTCTACGGAGTAGGGGTACACAAATTCCATCCAAAAACCAAAAAATGCTTGCAAATGTTGTCTGCAAGAAAGATTATAGTGACTGTCTTTTGGGACAAGAAAGGTCTGCTTCTTGTAAATTTGTCAAGGCGCAACAACAAACTCTGTGACATATTGTCAAACTTTGGAAAACTTAACAAGAGCATTTCAGAATAAGTGTAGAGGAAACACAAGCTCAAAAATTTTGTTCTTGCATGACAATGCCCGAGCACACATGACGAATCACACTTGATAAGTATTCATTGCTTTCATGTGAGAGATGTTTCCTCATATGCCATATAGTATCTTGCACCCAATGACTACCATTTGTTTCCAATCAGGAAGACCTGACTAGTAACACAGCACTTCGATGGCGACAGAGAACTGTGAGAGTTCGTGACTAACTTCTAGTATTTAAGTGTCGCTTTCAAATTAATAAAACATACTTTTTTCCCTATACTTTTCTTTAAACCTCAAGTGGGCGTGGCTATGTATAAAGTGCACCAATCAGAAATAACATTGTCTTGTGCTACTGCATTCTTGTTTTACAACTGCTAGCCCATACCTATTCCTTCATTATTGCTTCAGTTAACACAGTGATAAATTGAACAATGGAAAATACAAGATGGAATGTAACAACATTATGAAAAGGAAAGCTACTACTCACCATATAGCGGAGATGCTGAGTCACAGATAGGCACAACACAAAGCTTTCGGCCAACAAGGCCTTTGTAGAAAACAGATAACCCCCCCCCCCCCCCCCCCCCACACACACACACACACACATGACCGCAGCCTCTGGCAGCTGAAGCCACACTGTGAACAACAGGAGTAGTGCATTATGGGAGTGGCACCCCCAACCAGTTGCCACTCCCATCATGCACTGCTGCTGTTGCTCACAGTGTGGCTCCAGCTGCCAGGGGCTGTAGTCATGCATGTGTGAGGAGTTTTTATTTTGTTTGTTTGTGTGTGTGTGTGTGTGTTTGTTTTTCTTCGACAAAGGCCTTGTAGGCTGAAAGCTTGTATTGCGACAGTCTTTTTGTTGTGCCAATCTGCGACTCAGCATCTCCGCTACATGGTGAATAGCAACTTTCTTTTTTGTAACAGTGATAAATTGTATTTCATACCATCCAAATGAGTAGCAGTAATATAAAATAAACAGTGAGCAAGATGAGAAAAAATTAACGTTCAGTGAAAAAAAAAAAAAAAAAAAAAAAAAAAAAAAAAAAGGCCCCCAGATGCTCCGAGTGGATCATTACTGGGGGTAACAATTGTATGAGTCCACAGAGTGATTCAATGAGGTTTTTTTTTATTATTGTTTAATTAAACATTGAGTTAGCTCATATATTATAAGTTTATTTTATTGTTGTTGAATGAAACTACGATTAAACTGTGACTCTGGTCATACATGTTTACCCTGGTAACATAAAGCTTGCTCGTGTTATGAAAATCAGTGTGTCCGCTCGAGGGTTAAATAGCAAAATGTAATCTACATTCTGGATGATCCCTCGTATATTTGATGTTAACAAATTTCTCTTTGTTTTTCTTGCAACGAGACTAAATCTACACATATACCCTCCAAGCTGCCATATGGTGCATGACAGAGGGTACCTGGTACATTGCTAGTCATTTCGTTTCCCGTTCCACTCGCAAATAGAGCAAAGGAAAAGCAACCGTCTATATGCCTCCATATGCACCCTAATTCAGACGCCGTTTGGAGTAGTGGTCTGAATTCCTTACTCAGTTCCAGTCTGCCATGCTAATCATTCTTCTTCACCTACAGTTGCATCTGGACCTGTAAGAGGCTGTTCCCCAACTAATGTCCTTACGTCATCAAATCAACAAATTCGCAGATGTCAGTTTAAGTTATATGAGAGTTGGAACTTTAATAGTGGCAACTATTTATTTACAGCTCATACAAAATAGATACATGTTTCAAAGTTTTACTGTCCTTTCAAAGTAGTCACCAGCATTGCGCATTACCCATTGCCAGCGATGTGGAAGTCGTAGGATACTCTTAGCAGTGTCAGTTGTGTTGAAAGTTCAAGCGGCGCGGTCTATTGTCTGATGAATTTGTAGCAGTTTTGAAGTGAATGCCAATGAAGTGTTTTCTTCAGTTTGGAAATCGAGATGAACTTACGAGGGTTTAAGTTAGGGGAGTGCAGTAGGTGGTGTAGCACTTAGCACACCCATCAGTCAAACAAATCAGTAACAGCTTGCATTGTACATGCTTGAGCATTGTCCTACAAAATGATGGTCATGTCCTGCAGAAAGTGTCATCACTTCTGTCTCTATGCTGTTCTTTTTCGGAACACAACCTACGACCAGCTTAGAGACAGAAGTGATGACACTTTCTGCAGAATCTGACCATCATTTTGCAGGACAATGTTCAAGCACATACAGTGCAAGCTGATACTGATTTGTTTGACTGATGGGGCTGCTAAGTGCTACACCACCTACTGCACTCCCCTGACTTTCCCTCGTAAGTTCAACTTGATTTCTAAACTGAAGGAAACACTTCATTGCATTCGCTTCAGAATTGCTACAGATTCGTTGGGCAATAGATCGCACCACTCGAACTGTCAACACAACTGGCACTCCTAAGAGTATCCTACACCTTCCACATCGCTGGCAATGGGTTATACACAATGCTGGTGACTACTTTGAAGGTCAGTAAAACTTTGAAACACGTATCTATTTCGTACAAGCTGTAAATAAATAGTTGCCACTATTAAAGTACCAATCCTTGTATATTCTTCAATATCACAAAAAAATGTTTCACATTAATATCTTTCAGAACACCAGATTAGTATTACAACTGCTGAGCAGATAATGTTCCCTATGTGACAGATCACACCCTAGGCTTAATTCAACACAATTTTAGATTTCCGCACAAAGAACATGCCTTCATGCGTTGTTGTCCATGGTACTATTCCATAGCTGACCCTATCTCTGGCATGGCACCAGCACAAAGTTATTGGCCCCACATCACAGCAGGCGGCCATGTTTTAACACATCTGTACTGCCCCCCTCCCCCTCCCCCGACAAAAGGCTTCCATAGATTACTCCATAAGAAATTTTCTGACTCATTTTGCTGGCTAAGCTAAATCTTGAGCATCACATGATATTTCTTAAAAAAAAATAGCCTGTGACACTACATATCCAACCACACCGGGAAAGGGTGAAGGGTGTTGAGATCATTTATTTACATTGAGCTTGTACTGCTTCTTGCTTAACTTATGCCTTTTTAATATTTTACTATCAAGGCTTTGTGTGACACTTAACACACATTTCAACACTACCCAGGTTGTTACATTCTTTTGAGAAAAAGAGAAAACAGGAACTTCATTATTCCCCTTTAGTTTATTTTTGCTATCTTTGTATGTGCATTTTTCAGATTATTTTTCTTTCAAATTTATTTTTCATCTCCTGTATGAGGAACCATATTACACACCATTTCGGAACCTGTATGAGCCCATTCACTTACATTCCTTTACATTATAATATACAACTCTTTCATTATTCTCCTGCAAAAATTATCATTATGATTAATGCTGTTTTCCATTTGGAGAATGCTTTCAGAATACTGTCTCTTTATTTTTTTTATTTTTTATTTTTTAATAAAATCTGATATATTACCTTCATTCAGAGAGTAAAATACTCCTTCATTACTCATAATATCTGATGGGCCTGTGTCTTATATAAAATGTATTCTATTCCTTATAACAGTACAGGTCATCTCATCCAAGAGTCCATCTTATCTAGGCAAAGGCCACCTCATCTGTGAATGCACCTACTCCCTCAGCCCTCCTTTTTTAAAAAAATTATTTTATGGTCGAGGCCATCCCTTCTCTTGGTTCACCTTGCCTATCCCACTGCCCTTAATGCTATTTTGTGGAGTACTGAACTCCTTGTCAACACCGTTTATTTTGCATCACATCCTCCTATGTAACACTATCCTTAAATTATTTATTTTGACCTTCAATATTTCATATTCTTCCACCCAATAGGCTTACATTGTTGTTCTCCTTTTAAGCGTTCTGTGTTACCTTCCAATCAATGGAGTTGCTTTGTAGTAATACCAAACTCCTTCCCTCCTGTTGCTCGATTTACTGTTATCTGTACATTTAAGATGTTAGCACATCATTCGATTACTTCTAAGGGACTGGGTTATTTTTCTAGTATCTCTCCCCCCCCCCCCCCCAACTCTAATAAAACAAAAATATATGTACACCCCCACTTCCTTTTGGAAGGGGCCCAAAGAAATAGTCTGCTGTCAAATCATATAATAACCTAGATATTTTTGGGTACCACTTGTATCTTGCACCTGAATTAATTTTCTTTACTTTTTGGCAAATTCTACGAGATCTAATTATATTAATCACCTTTCTACTTAAGTTCTTAAAATAGGAAAACTTTATCATATGTTTAATACATTTTCTGATACCAAAATGTCCATACCCATTGTGTATACATCATACTAAGTTGGAACCTGTCTTTTAGGGAATACACAATTTCCAGTGACTGAAATTTTCATCATTTCTCCAAAACAAAAGTCATTAGGAATTTTCCATAAGTTTGTTTCTTTACTTGGCAAAGCTTTTTGTTGCACTACTACCCATTTTTCACTAAAGTATGTCAGTTGAGATATTTTGTTTAAACTCATCATCTGTATTTCAGATGATCTGTATTTCATGAAATTCAGTGCAAAGATGGACCCAGGTCCTTCCTATTTTGTTACTGTACTCATTCCTAGTGGCAGTTACACTAATGTGTCTGGCACTACACTGAGAGATCCCTTTGTTTAGTGTACATCTATTTCATATTCTTGTAAGAATAATACCCACTGGTTCAGATGACTATGTAGTAGTCTACTTTCCATTAAGAACACTAAGGTCTGATTGTCTTTGTATGTCTCCATCTTCAAACCAAGAACACTAAGGTCTGACTGTCTGTTTATACCTCCATCTTCAAACCCCATATCAACATTTGAAATTTTTGTACACTCAAAATTATTGCCGGTAGTTCCTTTACTGTTGCTGTATAATTAACTACATGTTTTTTTAAGCTTCAGCTGGCCCATGCTATGGTATGAGTACCTAACTCTTGGTCTCAGCAACCTTGAAATAATTAACAAGTGATTCCATAATCTGATGCATCTCTAGCAAACTTGAAAGATTCATTCATATTTGGATGTTTGAGTGTAGGGACTTCAACTAATGCTTGCTTAGAATTACTGAAAGATTCTGAAGTTCCTTTTTCCCAACTCCAAACTGCTCACTGTTGTAACAAAGAAGTCTCGGATCATTCATTGGTTGTCCTTTTAAAATCATTTCTAGACTCCAGCTAGCCATAGAAACGAGTGCAACTGTTTCATATTTTGAGGTTCTGAACATTCCGTTATTGCTCTTATTCTATCAGTGTTGGTTTATATACTTTCAGCTCCCACAGCGTGTTGAAGAAATCTAAGTTCACTTATCCCAAAATGTGATTTAGATAACTTGATAGTAATACTATTTTCATAGACCTTACTCAAAGTTCTGTTAAGTAAATTACCATGGTTGTTCCACGTTTTGGAAATTAACAACATATCAGCAACATAAATTGTCAAATCTTTCAATAACTCATTATGTAGGGCTTCATCGAGTGCTCAATAGTCCGCCTCAATACCTGAGCGATCAGTGCGATGGAATGCCATGCAAAGGGGCCTGGGTTCGATTCCGGCTGGGTCAGAGATTTTCTCCGCTCAGGGACTGGGTGTTGTGTTGACATCATATATATCGTCCCCATCAACATGCAAGTCACCAAAGTGGTGTCAACTGAAAAGACTTGCACCATGCGACCGGTCTACCTGACAGGAGGCCCTAACCACCCGACATTTCATTTTTCATGAACACCAATAGTGCAATATTTAAACCAAATGGTAGTACTTTAAATGGGTATGAATTTCCTTCAAACAGGAAGGCAGTAACCAGTCTGGAACCTACATGTAGTTTCACACATTCTGTTTCATGTGTCAATTCCACACTTTCAAATGTAGAACTAACCATATTCCTCCCATGGCTTCGCTAACAACTAGTAATGGATTATCAGGCAAACTCTTCCTCCTTTCAATTATTCCATTATCTACCATTATACAAATTTCCTCTTCTACCACCCATCTTCAATTTAAGGGAACAGGGTACGGTTTACAAAAGAATGGTGTAATAGCTTTCATTTATTTTACACACATAATCACCATGTAGTCCAAGTTTGTCCAAGAATACCTTTGGCACTTGGACAGAATTGGAATACCTCTTGTTTCTTTACATCATTTAACACCTTCGACTCCTGAGATTTTTCTCCATTTGCTCCAATGATTCTATATCACTTAATAACATGGATTCTTTTTCAGTTAATACCGAATGTGTTGCTAATCTCCAAGAGGCATGACAGACTGTTTGGTTCTCTTCCCTCATTACTTTTAAACAACACTTTATGCATAGGATTTCCAGTGTACAACAATATTTCTTCTTTTCTGAAGTCTAAGTTAACTTTATAAGCAATCAACCAGTCAATGCCTAAGAGTATCTCTACTTTTATGTTACATACTACTAACAAATTCAATTTTGTAGTCCTGTCTTCCTCAGCTGCGTGTAATATTACAGTATACTGATAATTTTTACTTTATGGACCATTTGACTACAACTGAATGAATTACAATTTTCATGCCACATGCGTTTCACCTTAATTTTCTGCAAGGCATCTTCAGTAGCCTGGACTATGTGCATATTTTTGCTATTTTGTTTACATTTTAGTCAGTGTGCCTATAGGTTATAAACAGTGGTGGTGGTTTGTTTTTGCTATTACGTGGTAATACCTTGAACTGTACTTACAGGTTACGAGGGCAATTCTCTACATATTATGCTCCTGTTGCATTTTTGATGTTGTTCCTCTTCTTATAAATGCCAATTTGCGTTTTTTCCCCCACATTTCACAGCACTATGAACTGAACACTAGCGAAGGGGGGGGGGGGGGAGTTCTTTTTTCTGGTTGTGTGAGGGACGATTTTTAACTTATCATTTCTTTTATAAAGTGTAGTAGGGATCCTGTGCTGATGTATGTGTGTGTGTGTGTGTGTGTTCATTTATCACATGTTTGTTTTCAGTGGTGGCTTTCTGAAGGTGGAAGTTTTCTTGCATCTGTATAAGATGTTTGTCATGGTTGCTTATTCTCATTATTTTCATTTCTTGTTTCATGTTTGTAGGATGGTGGTTATGGTGTTTTAAATGTTCTGCAAACGTGGAATGGTTTGTTTTGTACTTCCAATTCCTAATATGTTCTTTGTATCGTGTTTTAAAATTCCTGCATTTCATGCCTATGTGTACTGCAACACAACTTTGACATTCAAGTTTATATATTCCTGATTGTTGGAAATGTCCCTCTGGGTAGCTGGTTGGCTTAGGTGTGGTTGGAGGGTTTGCCTAGTCTTGTATGCCACTGAAAAGGCCTTGCAGAAAATAGAGGCGAAATGTGTAAGGCACAAAAACTGTGTTTCATTCAGTTGTAGTCAGATGGTCCATAAAGTAATACTACTAGCAAAATTTGCATAAAACAACAGTCACCAATTTTGATTGGTAACCTTGCTTCCCATTTAATTACTTTTCCTTTGGTATCAGTTATTTATATTATATATATTTATCTTATATATACTCCTGTCACTGATAATTTAGGACACTCATCGGTGGACTGCAGTTTGGTTAAGAATTCTTGTGATATTAGTGATACCTCACTGCCTGAATCTATGCAAAAGTAAATTTTACTGTTAAAAATTTCTCCTGCTGCTACTGATTCATGTGGTTCTTCTTCCTCTGTAACTTCTTTGTGCAAAAGATACTTTCTTGTTGGTATCTTGCATATGAAAGCAGTGGGTTTTCTTACATAATATCCTTATGTTGTGTTACAACATTTCAGTCCTGACCTTGGTCCCTACACTTGTATTCTTTCCAATAACTGGGCATCTGTCCTATTTCATCAACATATCTTGATATGTTATATTTGTCACTTTTACAGCCACTATGTTTCCAGCTTGATTGGATACAAACATGTGATGGCACATTTTGTTATTCCTGCTTACTTTTATTAATCCTCTGTTTTGCAGCATTATTGACCCTGCAAAAATTAGTTTCTTTTCTTTTCAGAAACCTATTTGAGTGTTGGTTGCTCTCATGTGCCTCTTGAGATCTGTTGTCCCTTGATATGAATTCCCCTCTTTCCGTATTTAAAGAATCTAAACCTCCAATGATAGGTAAATGATTGTTTACTGTTGACCAACCTCCATACCATACTTCTTTCTAGCAAAGCAAGTGAGTCCCTCAACAGCACTTTTAGTAAATTTGTTTCCTCAAATCAGTTATCTAAATGTCACTCTATATATTTCTTATAACTCCCCCAAGAATTGTTATGATATTTAGAGTTAAGCTTTCTTTTAAAACTTTCTTGAAAGTTGTCCCATGATTTGAATTCTTCTGAACATGCAATACTCCATTCAGCCGCATCTCCTGTCAGATAACTCAGTGCAAAATCTATCTTTTTGGAATCCTCCCTCCTTTGAGGTAAGACTCATGAGAATACTTGTAAGAAATACATGTGGCATTTGCCTCCATCTGGTTTAAATTTAGGGAACTGCTTTGCAAAATTTATGCTGCTTCCTAACTGAAGCTCTTCTAAGAGGTCATTTGATACCTCACTGCTATTGAGCCTTACGCTTTTTTCTAGCTCTGCCTTTGTTTTCTCTATCTCACCCCACAATTTATAAAACTCTTGTTCTGTCTTCAAAGCATCTTCCTCTGAATGAGATGTGTTAGTGAACATACAATTTCATTTGTCATATCTCTGATCAACTATACCTTTTACATTTTCCTCCAAAGTAATTTCCTCACCAATCCCCAAAGTCTCTAGATGTTTTTGCATGTCTTTCACCTAATCATGTGTGTTCTGGAGTTGACATTCATTGTTTGAACTCATTTGCACTGAAGTATTATTAAAATCTATAAGTGTTCTTGTACCTCATTCTGCACTAAATGACACTATTTCTCACTTTCTTCTCCGGCCTCCCATTTATAAGAATCTAATGATTTTTATATGACTAAAATGCTATTGTTTGTTTCTACTTTCTTTTGCCTCGATTCTCTGATATGGGCATCTATATCTTTTTCCAGATTTTCTAAATTGGCCTTTGTATTTTCTATGCTAGCATAAAACTATGTTTTGGAATAGTCAATTGTTCTGCTGAACTCATTTGTGTTATCATGTATTCTTTTGCTTAAATCCTCTCTTTAACTCATTTGTTAATCCAACAAGGAAATCAGCGAACCCTATCAGTATTTCTGATGCCATGTTATATGTTGTTATTGGCATATAATCACAGATACATAATATTCTCTTAAGAATTAAGTTTTTGTTTAACCACAGATTCTCCCACTCACAATGTCACTATCATATACAACTCAATTTCCTTTGTAAATAAATTATATTTAATACTGTTGACTACCACAACACAGCACTCAAGCTACTAAAAAAACTTGTTGAGCTCTTTAGCAGATGAGCACACAACTGGACTGCAGCTGTGTGGGTTGTCTAGTGTTGGTATCGTGGAGCAAAGTCTGTTAGTCTCGTGGCATAGATTTCCCGACAAGCAATGAAAGCAGGGACAACTGCTTGCAGACAGCAAGCTGCTCGGTCAGCTGCTCCCACTTCATCACTGTCTGTGATTCATATTTCACTAACTGTCATCTTCACTATTCTTTGTATTTTACTGGTAATTCAAGGGAGTCTGAGGCTTTCACTTTTTTCCAACTACTAATAAACAATTCTTCTTGATTTCACTCTACCAAAGTAGAATTTTCTTTTTAAAGACAATATTATTGATGTCAATTGTCAAGGGCGACATTTTCCTAGGAAATAAACTGACACTACGCAGCATGCTATAACTGAGTTTCGAATTCAAAGAGTTCATCTGAACACAGGTATCCTGTCCTTCAGGATGACAATGGCAGACCACACTCAGGCGCTCCAATATCTGCAACAATCTGACACTTTGGGTTCACTGTCATCGATCATATTCCATACGTTCTTGACTTGGTCCCATTCAATTTTCATTTGTTTTCACAACTTAAAGAACACCTTTTTAGGACTTCACATTGATAGTGAAGAAGTGGCGCAAGCAGAGGTGAGGTTGTAGCTCTGTCGACAAAATCAAACATTCCACAGTGACAGTATCAACAAACTGGTCTCTCATTGGGAGAAAAGTGTTTGTCACCAGTATGACTATAGTTCAAAAACAAAAAATGTAGACAAGAAGGATAAATATGTAGAATGTTAATAATGTTTGTTTTATTTAAAACATTTAAGAGTTTTCACATAAAAAATTCAGAGGCATTACTTTTCAGCAGGCCCTCACATTTAATCGATGTGATTGTGTCAAGCAGCAAACAACTAATATTGTATTCAAACATTACAGGATTGCTTTTCCTATGCATCTGCATGTACTTACGTTTTTCTACATTCAGTTCAAGCTGCCATTCATCACATCAACTACAAATTTTATCCCAGTCATCTTGTATATTCTTACAGTAACTCAATGACAACACCTTCCTGCAGACCACAGTGTCATCAGCAAACTGCTGCACATTGCTGCTCATCCTGTCCATCAGATCATTTATGTATATAGAGAATAAGAACAGCTCTAACACTCTTTTTTGAGGTAGTCCTGGCGATACCCTTTTCTCTGATAAACATTCACTGTCAAGGACAACATACTGGGTTCTATTATTTAAGATGTCCGCGAGCCACTCTCATATTTGGGAACGAATTGCTTATGCTCTACCCTTCACTAAACGCATGCAGTGGGATTCTGTATAAATGCTTTCTGGAAATCAAGAAATATGGAAGCTGCCTGTTGCCCTTCATGCATAGTTCACAGTATATATTGTGAGAAAATGGCAAGCCGAGTTTCACATGAGCAATACTTTCTAAATACGTGCTGATTTGTGGACAGAAGCTTCCCTGTCTCAAGAGAATTTGTGATACTCGAACTGAGAAAATGTTCAAGAATTCTGCAGCAAACTGATGTTAGGGGTATTGGTCTGTAATTTTGTAGGTCCATCTTTTTACCTTTCTTATATACGGGGGTCATCTGCACTTTTTTCCAGTTGCTTGTAACTTTTGTGCTGGGAGAAAGATTTGCAACAAATGCTACGAAAGAGGTCAATGCTGTAGATTGTATAAACACTGTAAAAATGAACTGGGTTTACATCCAGACCTGACACTTCATATCCTCTCTGCTTTGACCATTATCAGTTAATTTACATCCCAAATAGCAAAATTCATCTATTACTTTTAGTGTGCCATTTTCTAAACTAATTCTCTTAGCATCACTTAATTTAATTCAGCAACATTTCATTATCCTTGTTTTGGTTTTGTTGATGTTCATCTTATATTCTCCTTTGAAAATACTGTTCATTCTGTTCAACTGGTCTTGCAAGTCCTTTACTTTCTCTGACAGTATTACAATGTCATCAGCAAACTTCAAAGCTTTTATTTATCCTCCCTGAACTTTAAATCCTTCACCAAATTTTTCTTTGACTTCCTTCACGGTTTGCTCAATGTATAGACTGAATAACATCGGGGACAGGCTACAACCCTGTCTCACTCCCTTCTCAATTACTGCTTTCCTTTCGTACCCCTCAACTCTTTATAACTGCTGTCTGGTTTCTGTACTACTTCACTCCCTGTATTTTATCTCTCTGCTACTTTCAGAATTTCAAAGTGTCTCCTGCTGTCAACATTGTCAAAAGCTTTCTCTAAATCTACAAATGCTACACACAGGGTTGCCTTTCCTTAACCTATCTTCTAAAATAAGTCACAAGGTCAGTATTGCCTTCTTTGGAATCCAAAATTCTCTACTGCAAGTTCGGCCTCTATAAGTTTTTCCATTCTTTTATAAATTATTTGCGTCAATATTCTGCATCCATGACTTATTAAACTGATAGTTCAGTAATATTCACACCTGCCAGCATTTGCTTTCTTTCAAATTGGAATTATTACATTCCTCTTTGAAGTCTGAAGATATTTCACCCGTCTCATATCTTGCACACCACATGAAATAGTTTTATAATGGCAGACACCTCCAAAAATATCAGTAGTTCTAACATAATCTGTCTACTCCAAGGGTCTTGTTTTGTCTTATGGCTTTTTGTTCTCTGCCAAATTCTTGTCTCAGCATCATATCTCCCATCTCGTCTTAACCTATTTCCTCTTCTCTCTCTATAGCATTGCCTTCAAGTTCATTTCCCTTGCATAGCCCCTCTAGATACTCCTTCAACCTTTCTCCAGTGATATTCAAGGATTTCGACTGGCCAGTGTCCTTTTACCTTTAGATCCTCTGCTGTCCTCACTATTGGATCACTCAAAGCTACATATCTGTCTACTACTTCATACTAGTTCTCCATCTGAGCTCTTTACAATCTTACAGATGCTTCTCTTTTCTCTAAAGGCCTCTTTGATTTTCCTGTAGACGGCATCTATCTTTTGCCCAGTTATATGTGCTTTAACAGCCTTGCATTTGTCTTCTGCACATGCCTTCTTAGCCATTTTGTACATTCTGTCATTCTCATTTTTTAGACACCTGCTTCGTTTTTACACTTCCTTCTTTCATCAATTAAATTCAATATCTCCAGTGATATTCAAGGATTTCTACTGGCCACTGTCCTTTTATCTTTAGATCCTCTGCTGCCCTCACTATCTGATCTCTCAAAGCTACCCATCTGTCTTCTACTTTATTCTTTTCCCCTATTTCAGTCAACTGTTGCCTAATGCTCCCTTTGAAACTCTAAGCAACCTCTGGTTCTTTCAACTTACACAGGTCCCATCTCTATAATTTTGCAATTTCTTCAGTTTTAATCTACAGTTCACAACCAATAAATTGTGTTTAGAATCCACATGTGCCCCTGGAAATGTCAGGCAGTTTAAAATTTGTTTCTGAATCCCCCTCATTGCCCTTATCAATCAATTGGAAAACTTTCAGTGTCTCCAGGTCTCTTCCACATATACAACCTTCTTTAATGATTCGTAAACCAAATGTTAAAGATGATTAAATTATGCTCTGTGCAAAATTCTACCCTGCCTCTTTCATTACTTTCCGCCAATCCATATTCACCTAATTTTTTCCTCCTCTTTCTTTTCCTACTACCAAATTCCAATCACCACCACAATTAAATTTTGTCTCCCTTAAATATATGAATAATTTCCTTTACCACATCATACACTTCTTCAATCTTGTCGTCATCTGTGGAGTTAGTTGGCATATAAATGTGTACTACTGTGGCGAGCATGGGTTTCATGTCTATCTTGGCTACAGTAATGTATTCACTATGCTGTTCGTAGTAGATTGTCTGCATTCCTACATTCTTATTCAGTATTATGTCTATTCCCACATAACCCTTATTTAATATTGTATTTATAACACTGTACTCACCTGACAAGAAGTCCTGTTACTCTTGCCACCAAACTTCAGTAATTCCCACTGCATCTAACTTCAACCTTTCCAGTTCTCTTTTTACATGTTCTAACCTACCTGCCTGATTAAGGGTTTTAATATTCCATGCTCTGACCTGTAGAATGCTAGTTTTGTTTTTCCTAGTGACAACATTCTCCTGAGTGGTCTCGGTCTGGAGACCCGAATGGGGGACTATTTTATCTCCGGAATATTTTACCCAAGAAGACGCTACCATCATTTAACCACTGCTGCATGTCCTGGGGAAAAATAATGTTGGTAGTTTCCCCTTGCTTTCCGCTTATTGCGGCCCATCTTTAGGAAACACATGTTTCTCTGGCCTCCCCATAGATACTACTTTGTTGTGTCTGTATCTACAGTAAAGCTAACTCTATCGTGGAGGCACACACGCCTCTCTGCCTCGGCAAGCTTCATGGTTAAATCTCACATCTTCAGTATCTTAAGTATTATTCTTTCTATCAAGTGGGTGTTTAAACACACTTTCACACCTCGTTTTTGTCTTTGATTATTGTCCTTTCTGACTCTGTAATTTTATTAGTTTGGATGTGTATGGGCACAGAGTGCGGCAAGTTAAGCCTCTGGCTATTGAACAGCTACTTCGCTGTCTCGACAGCAGTCTTCACTGCTGAAGATATCTGTGGTAACAGGTTTTCGACCATGCCCATCATTCAGTCAAACGTTGTCAGGAGCATCCCAAGTAACCGACATGCTGGCAACGGGAACTCTCATCTATAGGTTCTCCACCTTGGCTGCAGTACTCACCACTAGTGTGAGCTGGAACAACTTTTGCTTCCCTGTGCTGTCCACTGTCACCATCATATTTTAGGATTTCATGTGCACCAATGTGTAGAACACAGATCCAAAGTCTTCAAACTTTCTTTGAAGTGATAAAGCTGCAGCACAAAAAACTGAGAAAGACACCTTTGCCCACTTTGTCTGGAGGGGTGTAGAACAGCCACTGTTGTGTAGCCACCTCACTCATTATGCTCTCACAATTTTTCACAAGTGTGAAGGCTGACCCTGACTAGGTCTTTTTCTGCAGATTTTACTGTGTGATAAGCTGCAAGAACTGCTTGCAGTTGTCTTTGACCTATGAGAAGACACATGGTGGTCTCAGTTCCTTCTGCTGAGCAGTTTGTGAGCTGAAGGTGCTAGAGCCACTCTATCATCTGCTGTGGCTGTTGGCAAGTCAGCAACCTCGTCAAGTACTGTATAGGTGCCACATGAATCACTACACTGCAGCTTATGAATGTCGTTCACTTGCCTGGCTGGCTGCAAGAGTACACCAATCTCGCTCGTCTACAACAATCCTTGTCCTACGCCCCTCATTGGGACATGGGTTGTTGGCAGCAGGGTGCTCCTTCTTGCCTTCTCTGGCACTCAATTTGGCTGGCAATTGCGGCTATCTTGAAGATATTCCCTGTTGAGGTGGAATTGCTTAATCTGCATATTCTGCTGTTCTTCCCATTGATGAGCCTCACCGAACTTCACCACAAGACACTGGTGTCAGTCAGAGTCTAGTGGTTCCCACTGATGTGCTGGAGAAGGATGGAGCGGAGTGTGGAAATGAACCAGGGCATATCAGACTAAGATCTTCTGCCACAGCTTGGTTGTGCGGGTGAAATGCCACACACTTTTTCTCTTCTTGTGCAACCGTCCTCTGTGACTTAGCAACAGGTGGAGCAGATCATGAGCCTGGCCTCACAGTTCAGCTTCTCAGCTCCAAATTGGTGATGATGATGATGTCAAGCTTCCAGGGAAAACCCATTTGTAATTAACTCTTCTGGGCTACCAGCTCCCTTCCAGTTAGCCAACTTACCAAGTGTATTCTCATTCCTCTCATTTCATCAAATGATGAGGCTGAAGTGTCATCTGCTAGGTTAGCAGACATCTCCACTTGGTTCCTCCTTGCGAAATATGTTTGCCTGTGATGAGACACAGTTCCGCAGAGCTGTGTAATATAGGAGGAGGAGCAGTGACTTTTTTCAGAGTAACTGTTCTTCTCTCAAACCTAAATCATCCTTCACTGAGCCCAACAGGTCTCTGGTCTTAGTGGGTGGACAGAATACACTTTTAATATTAAATTTCTTTAAAATTCTACCTATTTTTGACGATATGCTCCCCGCAAAAGGAAGGAATGCCAACGATTTGCTTGTATCTTCCGTTGGTTTCCGCAAAGGTCCAATCTGTAGAGCACGACAATTCTGATTGTCAGTATAACCATTCTGCTTGAACACAGCGTTTAGATGATCCAGTTCTTGTGTAAAACTGTCTGCATGTGAGATGGCGTAAGCTCTTTTTACCAATGTATGTAGGACCTCGTTGCGTTGGTACAATGGATGACAACTTTATGCACGAAGATATCGGGCTGTATGCGTGGGCTTATGATAAACACTATGTCCTAATGTCCCATTATCCCTCCTGTAGACCAAGACATCTAAAAATGGAAGTTTTCCATTCTTTTCAACTTCCATTGTGAACTTAATATTGGGATGCAGGCAATTAAAATGATCTAGAAAACGATCTAGAGCATCCCTCCCATGTGGCCATGCCATAAACATATCATCAACATATCTCCAGAAGCAAGTTGGTTTTATGAATGCCGTCTTCAGTGCCATGCCTTCAAAATCTTCCATAAACAAATTGGCGACTATGGGGGATAATGGACACCCCCACAGCCACTCCGTCAGTTTGTTCAAAGTATTTGTCATTAAATAAGGCTGTTGTGCCTGTTGCTAGAGGGCAGTTATTTTCGCACATGCACGGTGGACATATGGTCAGTGTATAAAGGAGCCACCGCGGTGTGTTTGATTTCAGTTCCGGCGAGATAGTACGATGGCCTACTCACGTGAAGATGGCGGCCAGGTGACAAAATGTTGTGGCTGGAGACCCGATATGAATACAACCACTAATAAAGTTACTTCCACTTTTGGAAATTGTTTTCCCCTAAAGGTAACTCAAATCATACAGAAGACAAAAAACAAACCATGGATCACACAAGGAATAAAGATATCATGTGGTACAAAAAGGAGACTGTATGTATTATCTAGGAACAGCTCTGATGTCAGCATTGTAATGTATTACAAAGAATAGTGCAAAATATTGAAGCATGTAATCCAGTAACTGAAGCAGCTTTATTATGAGAAAAAGATAAATAGATTAGGCAACAAAATAAAAACTCTATGGGATATAGTGAAGACATAGAGACAGGTGGGGCCAAAAAGGAAGAGGAACAGATAGCTCTAAAAATAAATGAGACACTGGTAACAAGTGCATGTAGTGTTGCAAACCTCTTAAACAAGTACTTTATTTCTGTTACTGACAGCTGGGGTTATTAGGTTCAGTGAACAGTGCAATTGAGTATTTGAGACAAGTCTTTAAAAATAACTCGAGTAAAATCAAAATGACACACACATCTCCCAAAGTAGTAGGTAGCATCCATCATAAAATTCTTAAATTTTAAGTATTCTAGTAGGTATGATAACACATTAACAAAGTTAATCAAAGAGTGCTCATGCGAGTTGAGTTCTATCTTAAGTTATTTGTGTAATCAATCTCTTATCAGCGAAAAATTTCCAGACTGGCTAAAATATGCTGAAGCTAAGACTCTTCACAAGAAAGGGGATAAGGAGATACCATCAAACCATCAACCAATTTCATTTTAGCCGGCGTTTCCAAAAATATTTGAAAAGGTTGTGTTCAAGTGTCTCCTTAAGCATGTGACTGCAAATAATATATTGTCAAAGTCACAGTTCGGGTTTAAGGGTTCTGATATAGAGAAAGCTACTTACACTTACAGTGAGAATGTAATTAATTCATTAGATAATAAATTAGAGGCCACTGGCATTTTCTGTGAGCTATCAAAAGCCTTTGACTGTGTGAACCACAGAATACTCTTAAGTAAATTAGAATATTATGGTGTCAGCAGCAATGCTGTGAAATGGTTTGAGTCTTACCTAACTAACAGGAAATAAAAGGTGTTGTTGCAAAATACCTGCGCAGTACGCAGTCAGTCTTCATCTGATTGGGAATTAAGTACATGTGGTGTTCCTCAAGGTTCCATCTTAGGTACATTGCTTTTTCTTGTGTACATTAACGACCTCTTGTCTATTACATTGGCAGATGCTTTCTTGGGTACGCTGCTTTTTCTTGTGTGCATTAATGACCTCTTGTATGTCACATTGCCAGATGTTAAGTTTGTTTTGTTTTCAGATGATACAAACATTGCATTAAGTAGCAAGTCAAGTGCAGATTTAGGAATAGCTGCTAATTAAATTTTTACTGACATCAATAAATTGTTTAAAGCAAATTCACTGTCATTAAACTTTGAAAAGGCCCACTACATGCAGTTCAGAACCTGTAAGAGATTTCCTTCCAGCATATTTATAACATATGAAGACATGCAGATCGAGGAGGTTGACAGTGTTAAATTTCTGGGATTACAACTCGATAATAAATTCAGTTGGGAAGGGCATACCACAGAACCACTTAAGTGCCTAAACAAGTCTGTACTTGCAGTGAGAATGATGTCAGACATAGGAGATATAAATATTTAAAAACTTGCATACTCTGCTTTCTGTCATTCTATTATGGCATATGGGATCATATTCTGGGGCAACTTATCAAACCGAGCAAAAGTTTTTACAGCGGAAAAAGCGTATAATTAGATCCATTTCTTGTGTAAATTCAAAAACATCATGTAGAAATCTTTCAAGGAATTTGTAGTCCAACCACTGCTTCTCAGTACGTTTATTCCTTACTGAAATTTGTTGCAATTAATATATCTCTATTTCCAACCAATAGATCAATACATAGTATCATTAGTAGGAATAAGAACAATCTACATAAAGACCAAAAATCATGTACCATGATCCAAAAAGGGGTCCAATATTCAGGAACACACATTTTCAATACATTGCCAGCAACCATTAAAAACTTGTTTCAGATAAAGCCTAGTTTAAACAGAGCTTGAAAGACTTTTTGATACACAACTTCTCCTACTCTATACATAAATATCTTAACTAGGATTGCTAGACCAGCTTCAGTAAAAATGTCTGTTAGATTTCAGTTTTGACAGCATTTGGCCACAATAGTTGAGATTAGGTATTTTGTGCGTGATAAATTTACTAAACTTGGGTAACAACGTTTCATGCTGACAGTGCATTAATTAATATTCGCAGTTTACTGTAATGTATTCACCTATTTTGACAATCTCCTGACAAATGATCAGGGTAGTATGTACTATATACAAATGTTTTCTGTTTTTGATGATATACTTTTTGACATGTTCTTCACCCAAGAGAATCATCTCCTTTTTTGAGTCTATGGAACGAAAACTGAATCTAATCTGTACATGTTGAATGGCTTTTACACAATGTCTTACCTGGCTTTGGATTTGGTGTCACTAATATTTCATGTTCTGTTACTAAATATTTTGATCTTCGTACCACACAATCTAAACAGAAAATTCTTTCATGGTTTTCCTTATATTCCAGCTCTCTGAAAGTGCTGTCAAAATTTATATTTTGTCACACATACATTCTGTATTGTGAAACTTAAATCTTCACTGGGCTATGATTTCCTTTCCCATAACTATGCAGCAACACTGAGGTTCCTTTTCAATATTTCCTTTGGGTACTTTTTCTAACACTGAAGCCTCTTTTTTGTTCACAGTAGATTCACCTAAAGACTGAAGGCTAGTATTTAAAGAATCCAGTGACAGATACGATGTGATTTCATCTTCACTTAACACCTTTTCTGGGAGTACCTTGCACAGCTCAGGCAACACCTGCTGTGGTTGACGTGTTTTGTGATATTTTCTTTGTACAAATGCTGTAAATTTTTCTAGCTAATAATTCTTTACGACACTTGTTTACCATTCCATCTTGAACATTCCACAAATTCTTCTGTACTATTACATGATCTTCTTTTCTAAATGGATTGCAACAGTACAGTTTTGACTGGAAATCCATTTTTCACGAACTACAATTGAATACTACTCACAGTACATGAACGCTGCAATTTGTGTAAACAAGCCCGACCCTTGGAACAAGCTATGATGAGTGGTTGAAACAAGTGTCTCTGGCTGTCCACAACAAGAAATTTTCACCAATTTGTCAGAATAGAAGTGACTGCTATTGTCTGCTGTTCTGAAAAAATCCAGATACAAAACTGCATAGTGCATTTTATTAGCGAATGAGGTAGACGAAATAAATTTTTTGTCATGATGCCTTTGTTGTGCATCTTGATATTTATTTATCATTTTTTAGCATCACGCTGGAGCATTAAACACACACACACACACACACACACACACACACACACACACAAAATGTATCAAAATGGATGGCGCAAACTTACACAGCTGAAAGTACACGATAATAGAAGCACAAATGTCAAGTGAACATGGGCCCTAAAACACATACGTTAAGAGCTATGAGATACTCTTGATTTTCAATATTGTGAAACAAATCTCTTCTACTGCAAGTTCTTTGATTTCCATGTTTTGGGAAGTGGTAGTATGGACCAAACAAGAAAAAAGTGTCCAGTAAACATGTACTCTAAAATGCATACCTTAATAGCTATGAGCACCTGTTCATCTTCGGTACTTTGGAACACAACTTTTCTAATGAACAAGTGCTCATAACTTTTAAGGTATGCATTTTAGGGCACATGTTTACTGGACATTTTTTTCTTGGTTTGGTCCATACTACCACATCCCAAAATATGGATCAAGCAAAGAGCTTGCAGTAAAGAGATTTGTTTCACAATATTGAAAATCAAGAATATCTCACAGCTCTTAAGGTATGTGTTTTAGAGCCCATGTTTACTTGACATCTGTGCTTCTATTAACGTCTACTCTCAGCCACTAAAGTTTGTGCCATCCTTTTTGATGCAACCTGTATATACACATATGCGAACATTCTTAGAAACCAACCATGCTGCATACTGGTGTAAGACTCTGCTCATTAGCTTTTCGATTATACAAGTTTCATTGCTGCATCTAGATTACAACCAGAATTATAGTCATATATGTTGAGAGAGACATGTAAATTTCACTCAACTTTCAAACTTAGTAGATCTGTAACTTTCTTCACACTTGTCATTTACCTCTGTAGATTGGTAGTTTTCCATCTTTTATCTGGATCACTGAATGTATCAAATTTGAAAGAAATCTGAGTGAGCCGGGTTAAGTGGTGGGTACAATTGACATAGAATTACTGCCGCCCCCCAGTATTTTGGAGTTGCACAATTTTCCAGTTTTCCACTTTCTCAAGAACCGTTTAAACTCCTTTTTTGCTCCCTTGTTTCTCAAATGAAAAACATATATTTGTGATTCCAGTGGGTTAGGCTTTTATTGGTACCTTTCTAAGTAAGTCTGCCAACTGTTTCTCCCCTACTGCATCAAATTCCTTGCCTTGTGCAGTGATGACAAAGTCATCAGCATAGACAAAACTTCGAGTCCCTTCGGGTAGGTGTAGATCATTTCTATAGAAGTTTACAAAGACAGAGCTAGAACACTTACTTGAAGAAAGTCATTTTCCTGTTTCCTCCATCTGCTTCTCTGGCGTTGGAATTCTCTAGCAGATGATTTGCTTCTTAAGGAGATTTTGGACCATACAGGTTAAGAAATAGTCTTTTGTTAAATGGCAGAATTTTCCTAATAAAACATGATGGTTCACAATATCATAGGTAGTTATCAAACCAATGAAGGCAGCTTCTTCAATAAGGTTTCTAGCGTACCCATCTTCTAGACTCTAGGTGTTGGGCATGACTTGGGTTGTTTGGGGGAAGAGACCAAACTACGAGGTCATTGGTCTCATCGGATTTGGGAAGGCTGGGGAAGGAAACCGGCCATGCCCTTTCAAAGGGACCATCCCGGCATTTGCCTGGAGCGATTTAGGGAAATCACGGAAAACCTAAATCAGGATGGCTGAACGCTGGATTGAACCGTCGTCCTCCCGAATGCAAGTCCAGTGTGCTAACCACTGCGCCACCTCGCTCGGTGTTGGGCATGACTGACTGACTGATTGATTGGGATGTGCACATTTTTCCTGCCCTATAGATTGCTTGTTCTGAGATTAGGAATGGGTTAATCTTAGGATTAGCCTTTCTAACACCTTGTAAATGTGGGATAACAGAAAAATCAGCTGATAGCTTTTTGGGATGCTTCACTCTTTGCCAGTTTTAATATGGCTATGACCTTAGTTCTCCTCCATATTTTTGGAATTTCACGGGATTGGACACTGTTAATCAACAACTGTATCAGCTTTTTCTTTGTGACCAAAATCTTTAATTTGCTCAATTCATACATCATCCAAGCCAGCTGCCTTCACTCATACTACATTCCCATAAAGCCAAACCTAATTAGTCTAACATGAAAGGTTTGCAAAAATCTGTTTTTTTAAATAATGTTGTCTTACAATTTTTGTGTGCTTTGGTGGAAGTAATTGGTTTGCCATTTAATAAACATTAATCTATTGCTCCTCTTGAGCTTGGGATACAGAAGACAGCGTAGCTTGTGCTGTCTGAAGAGTTTGCTCACTGCAATGTTTATAGTAGTATTTTAGCATGGCAGTTGTTTCAATTTTCATTCTTAACAGATAGCTTCTTCTGCAGCCTCTTGGAATACCTGTCCTTGAGTAGTATTTTACAGTGTCCACAAAGTCTGCATGTTCCCCAGGTTTGGAGGGACTGCACTAATCTATTAACTGAGTGTAACAGATTTATCTTTTCTTTTTCTTACTACAGCCTTCTCAATTTGTAACTCCTTTTACAACAAACTTGTTGAAACTGTTTATGAACATTTCTTACCTCCTCGATACTATTCTTTTACTCATTTCACATTCTTCTTTTACTCATTTCACATTCTTGACAGCTGTGCTTCATTCTGGAATACACAGAACATCACAGGCATCCTGACTCGGTTTCTACATTCTTCTATAAAATATTAAAGAGTTATTGTTATTCTATATTCGAGGGGTTTCTTAAATTTGGCATATATAATAAATAGATTTACTGTAAATTATTGTTCCTGCGTAAACCTTAATAACACGTTTTCTGTTTAAAAACAGTTGTTTTAACTGTATTGATATCTTGGTTTGACAATCTTAGAAGCTGGTTCAATATATCTTCAACAGAACTACTCGATGTTGCTACCAACAAGAGAAGAATTGCCATCATGATCACCAACTTCTGAACCGGATAGGCACCAAAAGATAAAGATATTTGTCTACCTTTTAAGTCTTGGAGGATATTCTGCAATAAATACACTAACAAGCCAAAAAATTATGACCGCCTGCTTAATAGTATATTGGCCCACCTTTGGAATACAACAAACAGCAGTTCTGTGTGGCATGGATTTGAGATGTCCTTGGTAGGTTTCCTGAGGTACATGGCACAAGATGTCTATGCACAGGTCATACAGATCCCACAAATTGAGCCGTTGGTTTGTGGGTGCAGAGCCGGTGCTCAATAGAGCCTCTTGTTTCATATCAGGTGAATTCCTTGGCCAAGACATCAATGTGAGTTCACTACCATTCTCCTCAAGCCACTGCAGCATACTTCAGGCCTTGTGAGATGGACAGTTATCTTGCTGGAAGATGCCACTACCATCAGGGAAAATATCAAGGGTGAAAGGATGCAGGTAGTCCACATTAATGTTCATGTAGTCCAATCATAGCGTCTTTCAGCTGCTTCTTCTGCTTTTGAGTAGTACATTTCAAAAAATTTCTCAGCTCGAGCTTGTTGTCAGTTTCTTTTCTCAGAGACACTTGCAAATTTCTTTTGTCAGCCTACGTCATTCATCCTCTGTAAACGCCGAACAAATTTTAGTCTTATTTTCCTTATAGTTATTATTTTTCCCTCTCTACATATATTTTGATGTACTTCATCATTGCTTCTTAATTTCCAATCTTCCATGCTCCTCATGGGAGCTAAAATCTCCCCCCCCCCCCCCCCTCCTTCTTCTTCTTTCTAATATTCTTTTCCTCTCTAACATTTCTAGTTTGGTGTAATCCTTTGTTAGTTTCAAACATGTTACTGCCCCACCACGACAATGTTGCACTTGGTGTCCTGTGACTGTTATCGGAAACACGCGGTGGCTTTACTGTAAACAAGTGCAGTGCTGACTATGGAAGATGCCTGGCACTGTGAATAAGGTAAAGATAGTTGTGCATATAATATCAACTGTTTCAGCATGTCCTCATAAAACATCTCAATAAAAACTCATGCTACACCTACCAAAGTGCCCTCACTCCCAGGTGAGCTTGGTCGAGTAATACAACATTTAGTTCATAGGACCAAAATATTTAGAATTCTGCAAAAAAATTAAGGAGATTACAAAAAAATGTGGATAAACTTAGAACACAGTTGTTTTCTAAGAATTCTTAAACGCATTGCACTCAAAGAAACTAAACTACATACTTACAAAAATTTGTAGGACTATCACGACAGTGCTGCGTTTGCACATGTGATTCACAGTGTATACAGGATTGGAAATTACATTCATTTGGAGACTGTTTTTTTAGAGAGAAATGAAGTATGGACAACTACAGACACCAGCAACCAGTGAAAAACATGTTAAATTTGGGTCTTAAGTAGGATTTGAACACAGATCCTTGCCTTTTGTGAGCAGAGTTCTTCCTAATTTCCCTATCCAGTCACAGCTCAATTCAGACAGTACTGCTCTTTTCCTCTCCATATCATGCAAAATCTCTCCCTAATGTCTTGCAGGACTGGAACTCCAGAAATAAAGAATGGATTACCCACTGGCCACCGGAAGTTTTTAGAGTGAATCTTTCATTTGTACACCCAGTTTGAAACTTCTACAGTCAAAATTCAGCTCACATTTTTTAGTTATTCATCTCATCAGTGATGGGACATTAAAGCTTAAAAACCTTATTATAATCTGAATGTTCACTCCCAGGCTGAAGTTACTGTATCCAGTGATTTCTTGTTGGTATTTTCAAGCAACACAGCTGATTTTCGTACAATTTCAATTCTGCATGTACATACATCCTCAGTAAACCAGAGTAAAGTGCATGGTAGAAGGTACTTAGCAAATCAAAAGTTAGGGTTGCAGAGTGACTACTTAAATGCCTTTATGCATGTTCTAGTTGCTTATAGTCAGCTACCAATCTCTGTTTCAAACACTACTTTTGTGCAGATATTTTTTAACTTTACAACCTTATCAAACACCTGGGAGCTGAGATGAGATAGGGGAGCACATTTTAATTAGGAGCACCTTTCAGTAATTTGAATTTCTCACCACTGAAATTAGGGGCACCTTTCAATAATTCGAATTTCTCACCACTGAAACCTATATTTGCTTGGTCAACAAGCAAACAGTTCACTCAACAGGACAATAGCTGAGATTGGGTTCCTCTCAATTATAATCCATAATAGGATTGCTACTGAATCAATGCTGCTTCATGGGGATTAAAGAAGCATCCGACTCTACCTATGTGCTTTGACCCATGACATCATCAGTATGGCAGAAATGGTCGTTCTCAGCGTCTCCAATATGGTGCCTATGATGTCGCTACATACACATGGTAACAAACACAAAATACAAATAAATAAGACAACAACACGTCCTTTCGAAAATACAATCCAAGTAACAGGACAACTGCAGGAAATTGGTGTTTTTAGGTTGGGGAATATCACAATCCCAAAACACAAAAAATTTACCACATTCCTCTACAACAACAAAATCCACAGGAATCAGACACTTTCCTTGACCTATATAGCTCAACCACAACTGTCGACATCATAAAACCAATACCAACAACAACGAAAATTGTAATCAGACATTTCCCTTGACCTATGTAGGTCAACCACAGATAACGATACCAAAACACAAACACCTACAGCTACAAAAATTGTAATTGGACATTTCCCTTGACCAATCAACCACATTTGATGACACCAAATCACCAATACCTACAACTAAAACTATGGAAATAGGAACTATACATTTCCCTTCACCTATGTAGGTGAACCACACCTAATGATACCAAAAAACCAACACCTTCAACTAAAAGAACCACAAACAAAATAAATCTCCCACAACATCCACAACCTACCAACCCCAAACCACCCATGTCAGCCCCCCCCCCCCCCCTTCCCCCAAACAAATAGCGCCAATAAATAAAAACCACAAAATAAACAAAAATCAATCACACCTTACAAATCAACAACAACTGCAACCAAAAAGGTCCTCTACAACATAATCATAAAACGATCCCCCCCCCCCCCACACACACACACACCACCACCACCACCACCACCACCACCACCACCTAAATCCACAACAATTACCCACAATCCCACCCCCACTCCCCATACCAAACCCGCTCAACGAACCACCTTCGGCCTGTACATCTTATCCACAGTCCTCAGAAAAACTTGAAAGATACAATAATTCCCAGGAACACCCATCCGCCAGCAATACCCATCTAATGAGACTGCAGGTTACAAGAGCACCTCTTCCCACTCCCTATGACTGAGTTAACTGATCTCCAAAACTCCCCTATTGTATTAGTACATGCCCTAGTTTCATAATTTTTAAACTCTTAACTATGGGTAACAACTAAATGACCAAAATCCCTCTTCCCCAAACCCCTATAAGACAACAAAGCATCTGAAACTACACTATTCCCTTCCTCAATATACTCTTCAATCAAATCCACCAATTCCCTCTTCGTACAGCCCTCCAAAACCCTGAAAACACAGTAAGCATAACCGCCCCCGCCCCCGAAATAATGGCCCCCACCCCCTACACCCACAAACCAACTGGAGACTTACCCCTCCCATACTTCCTCTTCCCAAACTGCAACTCGTCAACCTCAACCACCACCCCTGACCCACCCAACTTACCCCTATACTTAACATAGTCAGAACACACTTCCCTACAAAAAGAAAACCAGCCTAACACAGTTCTCTCACTCATTCCAATCTCATGTGTGCAAAAACTAATCGAGGACCTATAACAGAAACAGTATGTCAGCAAAACAATCTCTCTTGTGGCCAGCCTAGGTTTCTTGAACCATGTACCGCATTTAACGGAGTGCCAGACGTTACCACGCTGACACCACTACATGTACCCATCCGTGGTCCAAGACTCACAGCAAATACTGCACTTCACAATCTCAGCAGTCAGTCCAAACACCCGGACGAATTTAATAATGGACAATGTGGCCTCCCTCATCTCCGGCAGCAACATAGCACTGTTATATTTAATTGTCATATCCATACCTAACAGCAGATGCCACACAATACATTAAACGTTTTACTGCACCACAAGCAGCAGACCAATAACACCAAACGAAAATGCCAAACATATAAACAAAAAAAGTTGATAACTCCTTGAAAAAACTTCCAATGCTTAAATCTCGAACTACAAACACTCCCAACGACTTCACTCACTCATCCAACACCAAACCTCAAATGAACCCAATAAAGCACATTACACTCAGTCCCCCCCCCCCCCCCCACACACACACACACCAGAGGGCATGGCACCATCAAACACAACCAACTCATAAACGCCATCCCATACTGACATCCCCGCCAGCCAGAACACTCTTACGTCGCGGGTCAAAGCAGATGTGTCAAATCAGACACTTCCATTGACCCATCGTAAAAAGTTGAAGCCAAATTCTGTGTTCAATACTGAATTTTTGTTACTTACTCATGTCATATAGTCAATGGCTTTTCCAGTAAACTTTCATCAATACAGAAAAAAATATAAAATTTAAATCAGAAATTTGTGCACTGGACAAGAATTTTTTTCCTTTGGTAAACAAGCCTAAACTAATTAAGCCAGTTCTATTTCCATTCTCTATCAGTTTTGCTACATTTAAATCTATACATTTATTGTGGGCATATCAGTTAATAAAACATGCGTGTACTTGATTTACAAATAAATAGAGCTATTGTGACTACGAAGTCTTTCGCGACGGAGTCCTTGCATAAAAAGTTCTCGGTTTACTTGCCGCGTCAAATTTGGATAAAATCCCAAGCTTTTGATGACTACCTCCGTCATCTTCGTCAGGGGTAAAACTGACTGTCGTGGACCGGTGAGGCTTCCGCTTTTATAAGCAGTGGACGGCTTCTCATTGGCTGGATGACGTCACGGTGAACCGATGCGATGATTGACGGAACAGCCATGGGTTCGCCACTGTCACCAGCCATAGCTAACTTCTTCATGGAGGATTTCGAAGAACGAGCGTTGAACAGTGCTCCCTTACGCCCATCCTGCTTCTTCAGGTATGTTGACGATACATTTTTAATCTGGCCACATGGCAATGAGGCACTGCAGCAGTTTGTTGAACATTTGGTCTAATTAAGTCGGGTGATGCTGAGGGAATTAGATTAGGAAATGAGGCACTTAAAGTAGTAAAGGAGTTTTGCTATTTGGGGAGCAAAATAACTGATGATGGTCGAAGTAGAGAGGATATAAAATGTAGGCTGGCAATGGCAAGGAAAGCGTTTCTGAAGAAGAGAAATTTGTTAACATCCAGTATTGATTTAAGTGTCAGGAAGTCATTTCTGAAAGTATTCGTACGGAGTGTAGCCATGTATGGAAGTGAAACTTGGACCAGAAGAAGGGATCGGTTGGTAGGACATGTTCTGAGGCATCAAGTGATCACCAATTTAGTATTGGAGGGCAGCGTGGAGGGTAAAAATCGTAGAGGGAGACCAAGAGATGAATACACTAAGCAGATTCAGAAGGATGTAGGTTGCAGTAGGTACTGGGAGATAAAAAAGCTTGCACAGGATAGAGTAGCATGGAGAGCTGCATCAAACCAGTCTCAGGACTGAAGACCACCACACACACACATCAGAACATAAGATTTACAGTGGAGGTGGAGAAGGACGGAAAGTTACCCTTCTTAGATGTACTGGTGGAGCGAAAATCAGATGGACGTCTCGGACATTCTGTGCACAGAAAACCGACGCATACAGATTTATATCTAAACGCGCGTAGTTTTCACCACCCAGCTCAGAAGAGAGCTATGCTGAACACCTTGGTACACAGAGCAAGGACTATTTCGGACAAGGATCATCTCGGCTCCGAGATTAACCATCTGACGACGGTATTCATAAAAAATGGTTATTCTGATCGTGATATCAGATCTGGCGAAGAAACCAAGATAGGACGCTGTTCGAACAGATCAAGAGGACCAACACATCGCGCGGCTACCATTCTGCGGTGCAACGACCAGCAAGATCGGCAGAGTCCTGAGCCGGCAAGGAATCAGACCAGTCTTCCGGCCACCCAGGAAGATTAAGGAAATGCTGCGACCCGTGAAAGATAATCTTGGCCTGAGAGTACCAGGAATTTACAGCATTCCTTGCGAGTGTGGCAAAAGTTATGTGGGCCAGTCTATAAGAACTGTCGCTGATCGCAGTGTGGAACATCAGCGTCACCTGAAATACAGGTATCTAGAGAAATCAGCAGTGGCTGAGCACAGTTTGTTAAATAAACATAAGATTTTATTCGATGAAACAAGACTACTTGCTCACGCTTCAAACTATTGGGACTCTGTCATCAGGGAAGCAGTTGAAATTAGACTCTGTGAAAATAATTTCAACAGAGATTCCGGTTATGCACTCAGCAATGCATGGAAGCACGCAATTGATATAGAAAGAGCGCAGAGGGAGACTTCTTACATTCCTCGCAGTTCTCCGCCTGTTGCGATGGATGGCGCTGCAAGCAACGCTGGATAAAGCGCGCAAACAAAATCTATGGATATAGAGGCCGCCACCTCAGTACGCATCGGTTTCACCGTGACGTCATCCAGCCAATGAGAAGCCGTCTACTGCTTATAAAAGCGGAAGCCTCACCGGTCCACGACTGTCAGTTTTACCCCTGATGAAGATGACGGAGGTAGTCATCGAAAGCTTGGGATTTTATCCAAATTTGACGCGGCAAGTAAACCGAGAACTTTTTATGCAAATAGAGCTATTACTTAATTGCTACCAAGTAACCCACCCCATATGAAAAATGCCACAGTGTAAGGATACATTTCAACAAAGGTATGATTCAGCTGAAATATAAAATCTGACCTTTCATTTATTACTAGAAAATGCAATAACAGAAATTTACAAGTTATCCAGCATACTGTAGCAACAAGTAGTGCCAATAAGAAAACGTTCACACCACAAAATGAGATTATGAACTTTGTTCAAATATGCCCTCGTTTCCCCTACCACAATCATCCGTGCTAGTGCTCCTGTTTTTATTGAGATATGTTCAAGGTAACGTTCAATTTCAACTACGGATCTCCATTAAATGTTGCATTATTTATTAAAGCAAGCTAAGCACTTGCTAAACCCTACAAAATTTGTGTGTGTTGTATCCCTGTGATCATCATCTCTAGTTATGTTATACTTGTTAACAAGATGGGTGGTACAGATTTGCAATTTCCAATATTCAAGCAGGTAGAGGAGCCATATAGACTCATAGCAATGTCATCTTAAAGTACAAAAGGTGTTTCAGATTTATACGACAAACATGCTTTTGTTATGCATGTTTGTAACTGAACAGGTCAGGTGCACAACCCCAAAGATGAAAGTAGATTGTGTTCTCTCGCCTTTATGAGGAACACACCACTATTTGAACATCCACTGGAAGAAAGTAGCTACTAAAACACTCTAGTCTTTGGTCCTTTTTTATTTTGGGTACTTTAGCTGATTTTTTACTTCTAACTCAGCACCAGTGAACATAATATAACAGGACTGAATCTTCTTAGGCTGTGTAGATATTCTACAAGGAATTCTGGCAGAACTCTAAGTCACTACATCAGACTTAGGCAACTCCTCTTAGTCAGAAATGTTTGGAAACACAGAAAAACTTCAAAGAGTAGTAGGCTAGTACAGATTTCAGTAATTAAAATCCCACAAAGTTTGTTTATTTTGCACTCTTCCCTTCATTAAAGTGTGCAGAATAACATTTCACCACAATATTAACAACAATAATGAATAGCAATAACATCCCCATGATACACTTTCTCCTCCTGAACTTTGCTAAAAAGAGTAGGATTTGTTAATACAACACAATAAATGAAAATGATGGCTAGCATGACAATGCTATAATGTAAAGGAATACACAATGCAGGCACAAAAAGAGTCAGTTGCATCCAGAATAAAACGCATGTGCTGAGAAATAAAAAAAAAATTCATTTATAAACAAACTGAAAAGCATTTTCCCTCAAAAACTCCCACTCCTGCTGGATATTTTTATGGAGACAGAATTATCTACCTGACCAAATGAAATATTTTTGGTAAAAACTTAAATAATACCAAGAGATGCATTACAATGCTAATATATATTTTCGAATGATCTGTACCAATAACTATCCCTGCTCATCAATTTAGAAACGATGGATGACTGGCGGCCAAAACGAATTTGGAAAACAGTTTCACAACACAGAAGGAAAAAGAGGATGCCCACCAACATGAAAAAAAGGTGTCTGTTTATGAGGCACTAATAGCTGTTACCAGGAAGAAGAGTGGATCAACAGAAATAAATGGAAAATGGGAAGCAATAAACAAACACATAATATGATCACAAAGATCTACACCAGACTTCAATTAAGTCTACAATGACTGTCATGGGTTATAAAGTTTTCCACCTCTAACATGAAGCCTAACACTTAACATCAGCAAGAGCAGCAATTTCTACATTGATTGTTGTTTTATTACTTTTTACAATCCTCGCATGGTTAGATCCACAGTTTGAAATGTCTGACACAAAGCTCTCGACATTACTAAATGAAAAATGGATGTGTGTCTGCTACAAATTGGCTTCAAAGTCCAATCACTCTTGCATTACTTTCTAAAACGTATTTAATTATTTATAATCTTCAGTGTATCTGCAACTGGCACACAATACTTGTGCTTCTTGTTTGATCTATGGAGAGCACCACAACCAATGACTCTCATACATCGCTCACCTAACAGTATCTTCAATCTTGTTGAAAACTTTTTGGTGGTAGGGTAATATGATTGTTCTTTGTTTTCTTCAACATTGAAAGTCTCTCAAAACTCACATGTATGATATTCTTCCAGTCTTATGTCACCAATGTATTTGGTGATAGCTAATGCTACATTCAAAATCTGTAACCAGTCATTTATCAGTGGAACATCTCCTGAATGGCTGAAATATGCTGAAGTTAAGCCACTGTTTAAGAAGGGAGATACAGAAATAGCATCAAATTTCCGTCCAATTTCACTGTTGCCAGCATTCTCAAAAATTTTCGAAAAAGTAATGTACAGTCGGCTTTATAACCATCTTATCTCAAATAACATACTGTCAAAGTCACTGTTTGGATTTATAAAAGGTTCTGATATTGAGAAGGCTATCTACACTTACAGTGAAAATGTGCTTAATTCATTAGACAAAAAATTGCAGGCTACTGGTATATTTTGTGATCTGTCAAAGGCATTTGACTGTGTAAATCAAAATATCCTTTTAAGTAAATTAGAATATTATAGTGTAACAGGAAAAGCTGCAAAATGGTTCAAATCTTATATCTCTGGCAGGAAACGAAGGGTGTTATTAGGAAAGAGACGTGTATCAAGCTATCAGGCATCATCCAACTGGGATCTAATTACATGTGGGGTCCCACAAGGTTCAATTTTGGGCCCCTTACTTTTTCTTGTGTATATCAATGGGTCGACAGAAGCATCCGATCCCACGCGTCGGCTTTGACCCGTGACGTATGGGTGTTGTCGTGTGTGACGTCATGACGGCGCGGAGTTTGGTTTGTGAGTGTGGCATGTTTGTATATGTCGTCGTGTTGTGGTTTGTTGTGCTCTCTGGTGGTACGTTCAGGGTTTTTGTTTGTGTGGTGTAATTGGCTCAGCTTGCTTTTGCTCATTATCCAGAACTGTACGAGTGTCGGCTGTGTTTGTAGTGGAATTCGTTTCAGTGAGCTAACGATTTTGTGTGAAGGTTAATTTAGTGTTGTTCGCTGCACATCGTGTGGTAATTTTAGTAAAATTAATCGGTTGTTGTTTTTGTTCAGGAATGGGTATGACGGATAAAATTAACAGTGCGCAGGTCAAGGGAAGTGTTCGATCCCAATGTGTGGCTGTGTATATTGATATTGGTATCGGGAGATGTTTTTGAGCTATATAGGCCAAGGGAAGTGTTTGATCCTAATTTATGGGATCGGGAGCTGCTGTTGAGCTATATAGGTCAAGGGAAGTGTCCGATTCCAGATGATATTGTGTTTAGTGGTATTTGGGGAGTTTTGTGATGTCGGTTTTCTCGTCGTTTTGTGTGGTTTTGTATGGGGGTGGGTGACTAAATTTGTTTATATTTAGTTTGCCCCCACCCAAAAACACCACATTTCCCGTGCTTGTCCCGTTAGTGTCATTAGGCTTTTTGTGGAAAGTGTGTGTGTTTGTTTTTCGAGGATTTTCGTCATAATGTATACGTACCGACTTTATATGCGCCATACTGGAATCGTGGTTTATGGTCGTTTCCGCCATATTTGTGACGTCATGGGTCAAAGCAGACAGGCGGTATCGGACGCTTCCATATTTCCATATCAATGACCTTTCATCAGTAACATTACCAGGTGCCAAGTTCGTTTTGTTTGCCGATGATACAAACATTGCAATAAATAGCAAATCAAGTGTAGTCGTAGAAAGCACAGCTAATAAAATATTTGTGGACATTAATCACTGGTTCCTAGCCAATTCTTTGTCACTAAACTTTGAAAAAACACACTACATGCAGTTCGGAACTTGTAAAGGGTGTCCCACGAGTATATGTCTAATGTACGATGACAAGAAGATAGAAGAAGTGGACAGTGTTAAATTCTTGGGATTACAGCTTGATAATAAATTTAACTGGGAGGAGCACACCACAGAACTGCTGAAGCGTCTTAACAAATCTCTGTTTGCAATGCGAATTTTGTCAGACATAGGGGATATAAAAATGAAACAGCTGGCATACTATGCTTACTTTCATTCCATAATGTCATATGGGATTATTTTTTGGGGTAATTCATCAAGCAAAGCTAAAGTTTTCCGGGCACAAAAATGTACAGTAAGAGTTATATGTGGTGTGAACGCAAGAACATCCTGCAGAAGCCTGTTTAGGGAACTAGGTATACTAACTACTGCTTCCCAATATATTTATTCCTTAATGAAATTTGTCATTAAAAATTCCTTAATGAAATTTGTCATTAAAAATATATCACTTTTTCAAACCAAAAGCTCAATTCGTGGAATCAATACTAGAAATAAGAATAATCTTCACAAGGATTTAAAGTCATATATAAAGATGATGTGAATTACCAAACGAAAGTGCTGGCAGATTGATAGACACACAAACACAAACATACACACAAAATTTTTGTGTTTGTTTGTGTGTCTATCAACCTGCCACCAGCACTTTCGTTTGGTAAGTCACATCATCTTTGTTTTTAGATATATTTTTCCCATGTGGAATGTTTCCCTCTTTTTTATATATATCTTCTGCACAATTTCAGTGCAGTAATGCGTTCATTGTAAATGTGTGTGTGTGTGTGTGTGTGTGTGTGTGTGAGAGAGAGAGAGAGAGAGAGAGAGAGAGAGAGAGAGAGAGAGAGAACAATCTAACTTCTGCACCATTTCAGTGCAGTAATGTGTTCATTGTAAATAAGTATTATAGTAGTTGTATTACATGTTTATTACCTTATAAATAAATAAAAAACTTTTTTATTTTAAATTCCGTGCATTAGTATATGTAAAATGACTCTTTCATATAGTGTTCATTAAAAAATGACAATCATTCCACTTGGGACCTGTGAAATGGTACATTAGCTTAGTTGTTTTAGTTGTAAATATTTGTCATGTACTGTTGTTTTTCTGACATGTTCCACATCCTGGAGGGCCTCCTCACTACGGATCAATTGGAATGAAGTAAATCTAATCATCTTCTAGATATGAGAGTTTCTGCATAGCAAAAGGATAATAGGACTGCGCTAGATATCATGAGCTTTAATCACGAAACTGGCAGCACGATTTTGACCAATTACAGGAATGTGCATTGTATTCTTACGTATCAATGAGTGGCTGCCACATCAAACATAAAAAAAAAAACGATAGGCCTAATTTTAGAATTCGGATCGTTATTTGGGCACACAATTGCGAGAATGTACGCCTTCCATTTGCTAACTGAAGGAAGGCTTGGGCGTCTCTTAGTACGTGTACTTTCCCTAAAGTGCGGCAATGTTTTTCTTCTCACAAATCCAAACAGATTTGTATTACTGAGTACTGGCAATCACTGCCCTTTACTATAATTATGATTAAGTAATGTCAATGCATTACTTAGGTGCTGTAAAAAATTCTGCCAACAATTCATTCTAGTCACAGGTCAACTTTTCTGTAAACAAAAACGCGATTCGAGGCGAAAGTACATGTATTTGGTGAAAGTTTGCAGCTAATAGACACAATCTGTAATCATTGTCATTCCATTCAGTTGTGGTGCAGTGTGTCAATGCGCATACAAATGAGATTTTAATACGTTGGGTAACGCAGTGCTCACTATTATAACAATAGGAATGTGGTATTTCTTATCAGCTGCTTCAAATTCCCCTCGTCCTAGTATACTCACGCGATTTCACGTTTTCAACGATGCAATGGCGTCCACCACCAGCTGGCTTGTTGAGCCAATCGAAAGCAGCGTTTCTGGTAGCCACACTACAAACAGCCAACAAGAAGTGGCGTCATGCACGTCGTCCATCTTGTCCATACCTAAGAAATAAAGTAGTTTTCACATCTTTGTTAAGATTGTTGTTGCAATGACTGCAAATCAGATTAAAGGTAGCGGTTGGCCGCGAAGAGGAAGTCAAAATGCAACTTTCGATGCCAAATATGTCGCAAATCAGTCGATTACTATCAACAGGACAATTAATCTGTGAGTAGTAGAGTACTTCTTTTCCTGTAAAGCGAGGGCCACCGATTCGTAGGCGCAGGGGCTGGCATGGTGGACGTGTTTTGTTAGTTAGGCGGTGTGGGAACCCTGTGCGTTAGTAAAGTGAGCGACAAAGTTGAAAGCTTGGTGTGTAGGGCGTTGCTAAAGTATTTGTGGCTGGTCTTTAATGCCTGAAGAATCACTAATTATGTTGCACGAGAAAAGAACCCTTTCTCGCGACATTAAAATGTAAGCGAAGTCTTATTTGTATCTGACTCGTTAGGTTATATTTATTTGGAAAGAAATGCTGTTTACTTACTACGCATCCGTATCACTTTTGTTGTTACTGAAATAATTCCTTGCACGGTGTGTTTTGTGTAACGGGTATAGTAATTTTGCGTAATAAATGAACCGGTACGGCACGTATTTTGAATTCCTCATTTAATATCGACATCTTGGGGGACGTTTCGGCATAATTGCCGATGGATTTCTGGAGGTTAAAACAGTAAACACAGTGCTTTTTTAATTGAAAAGTGGTTAAAATACCAATATCGAATGTGTTGAATTGTTTGTAGAAATTTTATAAACAAAGTTTGAGAGGTTTCTAACTTTTACGTAAGTATAGGAATGTTGATGGCGACATGCTTTGCGGTGCATAACGATGATAACAGCCGCAAGTTAAATTCATTGATAGAGAGGGTAAAGAAACTTATAAATGAACACAAGACTTTTATAAACTTCAGGAAGCTTCGTATCATGTTTGGAAGCATTGGTGTCTCTAGAATTCGCCGTAACAGAAAGAATCAGACATTTTCATCACCGGCACTTTCCATCTCACAGTTTTGAACGGTTGATATATCTGGAGAGGGCGCATGAAAGTAGTAGTCTTAAAAGTATAAGAATAAAGACGTCATGCATCTTGTATTATTGTACACATTACGTGTTCGGTAATCTGACATAATATATTCCTTTAACTGTTAACTAGTTGCAGATGGTCAGGATTATTTATGGCGCTAGTGTTGCTGATGTAATGTAACTGAGGTATGCGGTAAAACGTTTTTTTCTTTGATACAAATGTATTTTAAACGTTATTTTTATTAGGTACCCACTCACCAACTACACCTTTGGAACTAAGGAGCCTTTATTTGAGAAGGATCCATCAGTGCCTGCAAGGTTTCAAAGGATGAGGGATGAATTTGAAAAGATTGGAATGCGAAGAAGTGTTGAAGGAGTTCTACTTGTACATGAGCATGGTTTACCACATGTTTTGTTATTACAACTTGGGACAACATTCTTTAAATTGTGAGTACAGAAATGGTAACATTATGCTTACCTTTCATTGAATTTTCTCTCTCTCTCTCTCTCTCTCTCTCTCTCTCTCTCTCTCTGTGTGTTTTTGTGTGTGTGTGTGTGTGTGTGTGTGTGTGTCCCTAACATCTTAGATTATATTCCTCTAGTAGAAGGAATAGTTTGATAGGACACATCTTGAGGCTGGTAAATGGAGGAAAGTGTGGAAGGTAAAAATTATAGAGGGAGATGACTACAGCAAACGGATTTGAATAGATGTGGGTTTCAACAGGTATGTGCAGATGAAGAGGCTTGCAGTGGTAGGCTAGCATGGAGAGCTGCTTCAGACTGAAAATCACAACACGCAGAAGGGACTGCTTCGAGACTTGTTTTTAGTGTGCAGAAGTGTTGAACTGTGGTTTCATTGAATGTTTTGATGACATGTAATGTTTTCTACAGTCTCTTGTAATGAAATGTAGAAGTCATTTAACAGCAGTAGGGGGTGTTTAACATTTCATGAAGTCTCGGTTCCATACCACTTCCTTTGAAACAGTAATTTTCACAGTTGTTTGGAAAGGTAAACAAGATTGTTTACAACAAAAGTTATTCAGTTATAAATGAGAAGACTGTTCCTCATAGAAATAAATCACAGGAAACTACCCTCAAAGTGCAGTGATTTCTGTGTGAAAGTGAAAGAATGCTCTTTGCAGAAACCACTGGTGCTATTACGAGAGAAATTTAGTGGTACTGAGGTACTTGTGTGGATGTAGTGCATTGTAGCAGTCACTTAAGTGTTCAGAGCAACAGTAGTTGCGGAAATTGTGATATGTGATTGTAGTAGATTGTGACGAGATTTTTTATAATGATCATATTGAGATCATTTCCAACAAAAGTACACTAGACTCTTACTAAATCAGCCATTCCTCGCACATATGGGTGCTGGATTTGTAGAAGTGCTGGACAGTCGAGTGTCAAAAATTTAGTGTAATCACATAGGGATTGTACTTTATCAAATCAAAAGATAGATTCATTTTTACAGAAAACTTAGTCCTTGGATGTGTACATGCACATTAGTATCACTCGACATTCACTATGAAACGTGTCCCAAAGTTTTAATTGTCACCATGATGATACGCATTGGTAGTATGCTTTATCACACACGTCTTTCCAAGCATTTCATAGGTCCTGCCCTGTTTCTGATTGTTGCATAATGTACTCATGGAAAACGTCTCCAGCTTCAGCTTGAGCAGTTTGAGGTATCATATGTTCTCTCTTCGTATATCCTTTTCTTCATTAGTTTCATCGTAACTTACCTGTGAGCTTATGATTACCTCTTTTCTGCTGAAGTTTGATCATAAATAGTTGCTCATCCAATATCGTTGACAGGGACAATGGTTTTCTGTGAGGAACCTTAGTTCAGTTTATATCTAATTTCGAGTTTCTGCTTGAAGTCTTGCTTAATGTATTTCTCTTTAGAAAGTATGATAATTATCCGTAAGAAAAGCCACCATTTCAAAGTGTACAGTAATGCTGAACATTGCATTAACTGACAACATTGTTGCAGAGAAAATTTCATTATTGTAGGCGACATTTCAGATTGAACCACTTAAAGCTGGAAGTGTGCCGGACTACTGAGGTTCAGTGTATTTCTGAAGTTATTGTAACATAAGTGTGAGTTTGCACTATTGCATTTGATCAGTTATGTAGAAACAATGGAGGCAGTATGTGTGTTTGATATAAATTTATTACATTTCATGCCCTTTTTGTGAGTTATGTAGTATGCTAGTTTTAGGCATTATGATTTCATGGAAGTTACTGCATGGGGATTGTTTCTAGGCAAAATGCGAAATTGCTGTCAAAAAGTCTTGTGAAATGATGGCTGCTTGAAAAGTGTGCTCATAGTAAAACCATTCTATAAAACAATTGTTTATTTTTTGGAAAATTATTCTTGTTTTCATTGCTAGCTTTGTCAGTTTTGTGAGGAATTTCTTTCCTGCTTATTTGAAAGGTGTAATACTTTTGTGGAAAAGTGTCTCAAAATTGTATAAAACATTTATCCTTTGACTGCTGTTAATGAGTTTACTCGTCGTGCTGCCTGCTGCTCCCTAGCTGATAACAAGTTTAGTTGCAGCTGCTGCAATTCCGCTGAGTGCTGTTGATGAGCTAAGTTACACCTGTTTGCCAGCCCCTGAGAGCTGGTGACGAGTATAGATGTGCTGCTACACGAGTGCTGATGAAGAGAGAGGTCCCCAATGGACTTCCCACACCGTGTCTCAGTAGCCTTTTGCAGATCTGGCTGCTAGCTTGTTATCTGATTCTCTGTCTGTTGTGAGTTTAGATCTGGGGCGGGCAGGAATCCTGCACCTGTGCGGTGCACTTGCACGTGTGCAGTTAACAGGTGTTCAGCATACACACGGGCAAGCTGGCCACCCGCTTCTCTTCCCTCCCCACCATACTGTCTCTCCGCTCCTTCCTCGGTAATGCGTTTTGTTTACTAGCTTGCTTTATTGAAAGAAGGAATAAAGTTAGTAGGAGTGCTTGAAAGAAATCATGGCTTGAAAGAGTACCTAGTACCTACGATATGTTTTATTTAATTATCACATGTGGAGTTTACAATACGTTTAATGTCTGGAACAAAATTTCTACATACAAACGCAAACAGTTATGTAAATTTTCATCACTTATGTTTGCTCTTAACTCAGACTTATTAATTTTCATAACAGGAAAAAATCTCTCACAAACATATGTCGAGCCAAACATTGACATTATCTTCATGGCTTCACAATGGAGATGAGGAAACTCTTGCTGTGGAAAGTCGTGATAAAAGTCTATTACACATCTTGCCAAAAGGAACTTGTCTCTGACGAGAATTACACTGTAGATCTATTAATTCCATTTGCAAATTGGTATGAATATCATCTACAGAAACAGTAAATGGTCTCGAGAACCATTCAAAAGCTTGGGATAAATATGACATACGCCCAAAACGCTTGAGAAGTTCCTCTTTTGGTGCACCAAGTGCGGAAACATATTCTTTGCAATTCTGCTCTCACACGCAGTAGACAGAGTAGGGAAATGCACTGTGTTTCCCGACGAGAGCTGTCGTTCCCACAGTTCAAGCTTGCACCTTTTCAGCCATTTCACAAATTAGCTGATTTTCTCTTTGCAAACTTGTGTTCAATGCATTCATGTGTCCAGTAATGTCCACTAAAAATGCAAGTTCGGCAACCCACTCTGGATCTTCTAACTTGGGGTCGTACCTTCCTTTGTCCTTTAAAAAATGATTTATTGGCGTTCTCAGCTCAAAAAATCTTTTGAGTACATTACCGCAGCCAAGCCAGCGTACTTCACTGTGGTATGGTATGCCACTGTACTCTTCCCCAATTTCAGCTAAATATGTGTGAAACTGTGTATGTGTAAGCCCATGGGATCTCAAATAATTAACTGCCCGAATAACCACTTGCATGTTTTTCTGCTTTTGCACAGAGTACTTCTTGGTGCAAAATGCAGTGGATGCTGTACAGTGATTCTTCTGTATGCTGTAGCTTTTTTCTTAGTAATCCAGCAAATACCATTTGTTCCCCTTTCATTGCAGGTGCTCTCTCTGTTGTCACTGACACCAAACGTTCCCAGTTTAAGCTGGCTGAATAGACAGCTTTTTCAACGCCTTATAGGATGTCCCTGCCGGTGGTCATGCTTTTTAAAGATATCATATCTAACACAGCCTCTGTTATGTGCAGAGCAGTGTCCACACTGTAGACATAAATCACTGATTGCGCAATGTCTGAAATATCTGTGGACTCAAGTGCGGTGGAAAATGAAATAAAATCCTGCACTGCTTTCCTTAGTTGACGGTAAACGCCACCTGCCATGACACACAAACGACGACATACAGTCCGCCGAGAAAGAGTGATAGCTCAAGACTGATTTGCATTCAGTGGACAAAGTAAATCGGCAGCGTCACTGATGTCCACCTATATAAACGCACATTCAGCAAATGGTTTTCCAGCTCTCGCTATATTAAGTGCAGTCTTATAACTTGCACGTACTGCTATACTATCATTGTTGTCCTCCTGAAAAATTGAAAACAGTGCTCTGTAAAATGTTAAATCAGTTAGATGAGAGTCATGACGAAAGAAAGTTGCAGATCTCTCATAACAAAAGCAACTTACGTCAGATTCATCTAGTATTGTCAGATCGCTCTTAAGCTCTGTCAGTTTCCCTATCTGCTCAGAATCCTACAATAAATTGTACTCATCCTTGTGAAATTTATTATAATGGCGTTCAATACGAAACTTCCGCTGACCAGTGAGAATACTGCCACATATTAAACATTTCGAATTTTCACGTTTTTGCACCAAGAAAACATGATTCTCCCATTCCTTTTTAAAAGATAGCAATTCTCCACTTCTCTGTTTCCTTGATTCACTCTGCATTTTCTCGTTCTTGAAATACAACGTTCACTACGTAGTGGTCACTTCGCATCATCGTCTGCAGCTTAGCCTAGTACGACACCGCTGCAACCTGCCGGCTGTCGCCACTGCCCCGGTTGACGATTGCACGTGAGCAGCACGTGCAGCGCTGTGCGCTCATGAGCCGCGTGCAACGTTTGCCCATCCCTGGTTTAGGTTCATCAGTATGTACATCAGTCTTCTTGTAGTCCTGTATCTTACTGAGAAAACGGCAAGACGATGTGGGTGCCCTGGGGAAGAAATCATGGAGATTCTTAAAAGGAGTGACAGTGAGGACAAACTACATCATTTTGGTGAAAGTGATGGCTGTTCCACAGAATCGGAGAGCTGTAGTAATAAACCATCAAAGTCGACAGGGGTGTCAGTGCTTATATTTAACAAAAGACATTAGTTGTTTTGAATCTGAAGAATTAGGTGATTGTGAAATTCCTATGAAGAAATCGCATCTTACCGATAAGTTTGATTGGAAAGAAAATGGTTTTCAGCCAGTTAATCATTATTTGATGACCTACTATTGGGTCGTGTGTCAAATAAGGAATGAGCCAAGTGTTCTGTCAGTTTTCATGTTATTCCTTATAGAAGAACTATTGAACCATATAGCTGACAAAAAAATTGGTTTTATTTATTCACCAAGGAGAATAATCCAGAATCCGTGCGTTCTCGAATATCAAAGTAGAAAGATACTGAATGTGAAGAAATGTTTTGTTTGATGGGTGTGTGTCTTCTGATGCCTCGCATTAAGAAACTGAAAATTAGCGAATACTGGACCAGATATGTTTTCCTAAATACTCCAGTTTTTAGTGAACGTATGTCAAGAGATCGCTTTTCATTACTTATGAGAATGTTACATTTCAGTGACTACTCTACTAATATTGGAGGGACAGATTATTAAAAATTAGGGATATTGTCAGGAAATTTTGTACAGCTTTCCGTTGTGCATTGAATCCACATCAGAAACTCTGCATTGATGAAAGTTTGTTATTATTCAAAGGACGCTCATCATTCAGACAATTCATTCCATTGAAATGGAGTAGATTCGGAATAAAAACATTTGTGTTACACGATTGTAAGACTGGCAAGGTCTTAGATTTCATTGTTCATTCAGTGACCTCAACAGAAACTGAATTCCACAATTTGGGGAAAAGTGGTAACACAGTGGGAACACTTATAAAGCCCTATTTAGAATGTGGACATTGGTGCTGAAGCCCAGACTTATTTTTCTGGCTCCATAGTCGTGGAAGAATGCATGTGGTACTGTCTGCAAGAACAGACACCAAACATGCTGAAACTTAAGAAGAAACTGAAAAGAGGAGATATAGAATTTATATGTACTAATACAATGTTTGCTAAAAAGCGACAAAAGGGAAGTGTGGGTGACGAACACATGTAACACCACAAAAATGGTCGACGTGGGAAAGACTGATAGAAATACTGAGAGAAAATTAAGAAATCACAAAGCATTGTAAATTATAACTTGAACATGGGAGCAGTTGACTGTTCTGATAAGTTGCTTAGCTCTGTAAGATGTATAGGGAAAACAATGGAGTGGTACAAGAAGTTTTCTTTTCACATTCTCGATCTGTGTGTGTTGTAAATGCTTGTGTCCTACACAGGTAATTAACACATTGTAAAATGTTGATAGAGTTTCATCTGTTACTGGTAAAGGAACTTACTGAAACATAGGCATCAGAGCACAGAAAAGCTGGCTGGCAGGGGTAGGTGTTCTGATGATAACCTCTAAAGTTTGTGGGGAAGGAATTTTCCAAACATAATAAGTGAGCATTCCAAGAGACGCATGGTAACACATAAATGCACTGTTTTCTAGAAACAGCAAATGCGCCGAGAAAGCAGGTTTGAATGTAAAACTTGCAACGTGCCACTGTGGGTTGTACCCTGTTTTAAAACTAACACACAAAAAATAATTACTAATCACAACACAGAACAAATACAGTGGTGCTATCAGAAAAAAACATCGAAAATGAAAAAATTATAAAAAGTAAAAACAAAATAAAAATCTATTCTTAACTTCGCCATTGTTGGTGCAATGCCCGGAGCGAAAAGGAGGATGGAAAATATATTCACACAGTGTAAAAGGAACTCCTAAATTTACAGTTCATGACTTTCAATCTGCTCTAAAAAGGAATTTAATATCCTAACAAAAAGACAGACTTCACAGCTTTCAAATGTTGGAAAATCTGTTGAGAACTTAGTGCAACAATTAAAAGCACAGTAGAAGAAAAAAGATCTCTTGCAGATATTCAATCATTTCCAGTGATTCCAAATTATAAAGCAGCGATTACCATCTGCAAAGGACAGCTGCATCTGTACATGGATGGAACACTTTACAATCAGGGACGGCCAAGAACGCGGCACGTGTGCATGCACGCGTGCCGAGCTTTCACACGAGTGCAGATCGCTCCCTTCTGACGTCACATGTCCCCCACCACCACACCAGCTGACTGTGCACACATGCGTGTAACTACGAACACGCCCCATGCGACAGTGCATTCGCGTAAAGAATACCGCCCTGCTAGCATGTGGCTTAGTTTCATATTACGACATTTGATAATATTAAGCTCTGTACAACACAAAGTGTTGAGCAATACTGAATCTTTGTTGGCTGTTGGTACACCTACAGAAAAATAACAATAACGCTGGGTTTGAAACTGCATTTCACCAACAATATCGTGCCTCTCACATCGTCACTCGTAAAATTCTTACAACATTTAAGCTGAGATATAGAAACGGATGTAAAAGTAGTCTACAGCATGCAGTATGATGTGGAATAAGTGATTCCAACTAATGTGAAACAAGCAAATTTTATTATCTGGAACTACTGCACAGAATTTGCAATAACTATAATTCTCAACAAAACATATGACAAATACAACAGAATTATCACCATTAATTTAATTATTTTTGGTTCGCTGTAGACATAATAAAGTTCATATCCGGCACATGGATAAACGTAGACAGTTTCTCGTATTTTCCTCCCTCAGATTGCCACGTAATCGTGACTTATTTAGTTTCATAATCTAAAAAAACCTTTCGCACACGTATGTCGATCCAAACATTGATATAACTTTTGCAGCCTCATTGTGGAGACGGGGAAACTCTTCCCGAGGAAAACCTTCGTAAAAGAATTTGTCCTTTAAATGGGAATTACACTGCAGATCGATCAATTCCATTTGCAAATGCACTGGGGCACTTTCAGCTTAAACGGCAAAGGGTCTAGAAAATAGTTAAAGAACAGATGTCAGACTGGCAGTGTCCTGAAACGTTTACAAAATTGTGCCTGTAGTTCCTCCAACAGAGAAACGAATTTTTCAGAAGTTGTGTTTTCTCTTACTTTGGAGAGCGTAGGGAAATGGGCGGTATTCTTTGTCATGAGTTGTTCCTTCCACAATGCGAGTTTCTTATATTAAATGCATCCACTTTTTTCATGAGATCAAAAATAAGCTCCTTCTCACCTTGCAAAGTCCTATTGAGAGCGTTCAAGTGTGCAGTCAGATCAACTGAAAAGGCAAGGTCTGCAATCCATTTTGGATCTTCTAATTTTGATTCTGCCTTTCCTTTTTCCTTCAGGAGCTCAACAATAGCGAGTCTTAAATTGAAAAATCTCTCGAGGCATGACCCTCGACTTAACCAACATATTTCCCAGTGCTAAATAACATCTCCGTACTCTTTGTTCAGTTTCATGAGAAACTGTTGAAACTGATGGTGTACTAAGCCATGCGACTTCAAAAAATTTACTGTGGTGACTACCAACTTCATCACGTGCTCCAAATTTGCATATTTAGCACAAAGAGCTTCTTGGTGTACAAAACAATGATTCCGTACAAATCTTACGTCGATCGTCCAAGTTTTTTACGCAACAATGCTACAAGCTTATTTTGAGGCCTCGAATTGCTGGCACTCCATCCGTAGTGACTGAAACTAACATTTTCCAGTTCAGGTCAATGGCTTCAACTGCCTCTTCCAACTGCTTTTAGCAAGTCTGTACCCCTCGTTGTGTCTTTCATTGGTACTAAATTTAACAGTTCTTCCATCACGTGCAAATTTGTGTCGACTCCACGAACGTAAATCGCTATTTGTGCTGTGTCCAAAATATTGGTGGACTCGTCCAAAGCAATCAAGAATGCAATAAACTTGCAGGCACTATCAATTAACTGCCTGTAGACATCCGCTTTGTCTGTGTAGAAAGACTAATTTCACTAAACTTCTTTACTTCCAGTGGCGTCAAGAGTTCCGTCACCTCAACAATACACTCCTTGATGAAATCACCATCACTGATAGGCTTATTCGCTGTTGCAATTTTGAGCGCTATTTTGTAGCTTGCTCTTAAATACAGGTTCGGTTGCAGTCTTAAAAAAAAATTGAGTGGACTCTAAATTCGAATTCTAACGACAAATATGTACGAATACAAACATCAGAAACACAAATATTTGTAAGGGGTACTCACGTTCAGTCTGTCTCGCTGCATAACACTACGTCTTCTTAATTCTGTCAACTTGCTTGATCTATCAGCCCCAACTAAATCATTAAGTTCTTTGTGTGTGGTGTTATAATGCTGTTCTATGGCAAATTTGTGGTGCCCGGCGAGTATGCGACTGCATAATAGATATTGAGAATTTTCATCTTCTCTTCGAAAAAATATTGCAATTCCCATTGAGCTCTGAAAGCTCGTTGCATTGTCACTACCACGCCTCTTTGTGAGTGTGTGTTCCATTGCAACAACCACTGTACAGTACTTATAAACTTCCTACAAATCGCTAACAAATAGCAGGGAATAAATATGGCTGCCACTATGAATCAACTATCGCAACCTATGCCGGATGAAAAGATGTCGCATCGCACAGCTAGTCTAATGTCGCGCCGTGCCGAGCAGTGCCGCGAAAGACCGAGAAAAGCCAAGTAGTGGCGAGGTGGACTGAACCCTGGACGGCAATATTATTATTGTTGTTGCTTTCTCCTGTTAATGACATAGTACAATGTTTTGAACAACAAAAACAATGTACAGTAATCTATGTCTTACTGCATTCAGTTTTGAGTTAGTACAGCGAGGATACCATAGAGTAGTGCAGATGATATAAATGGGTATGCAAGAAAGAACAGTAAACTACTGAGGTAAATGTAATGAATCACGTCACTTTCGGCATAAGCAATAAAAATCTTATAAAAAAAAATGCAAGATATAACTCTTAGCACTGGAAAATAGTTTTAACAATTCAGTTTGAGTCTGCAGTAATTCATCTGCAGAGAAACTCTGTAGTGAGCGCATTTATTCTGTATCAGCTGTGAGAGGGCACAGTGCTTCATCTGGAGTCATGGTCACTCCAGAAATATTCAGAGTGCAGGTGGCTGGGTTACGCCGCAGGCCGCAGCACCTCATTGTGCCAAGCAGATACTGCGCATCCAGCAGTCAAAGGGTTAAGCTTGAAATTTGAGTCCTACATTATGTTCTTTTCTTCATTACAGAATAACGGAGAGAATTTCTTATTGTTTAAATGAATACCAAGCTAAAATAGTCAGCGTTGACAAATTAGCCAAGATACTATTCAAAATTTGTTAAATGCTAGCTTACTTTGTTTACTTTCCCTCTTGTTAGCATCGTGGAATTATGGTAGATATGGTGAGACTCCAATCAATGTATTGTTTAAACTGTAGGAATGTGCAGTGGGTATATTTTGGTGAGGACAGTCTCCCATGTGAAGGCATCTTAAATTATATTGAGCGTTTTCTACTCGCATGTCTTGGTGGTTTACATACAACAGTTTAAACCTGTTTAGGAAGAACTGTAATATGCCTGGAGGCAGTCAATGGCATACAAATAATGTTTTCCTCATAGTCTAGGGAAGTCCTGTTTAGTATTATGGAAGGCTAAACATCCTCATTGTAAAGAGGCCTCTTCTAGTCTGTTTTTAAAGGTTCATCTACATCTACATTTATAGTTCGCAAGCCACCCAGTGGTGTGTGGCGGAGGGCACTTTACGTGCCTCTGTCATTACCTCCCTTTCCTGTTCCAGTCGTGTATGGTTCGCGGGAAGAACGACTGCCGGAAAGCCTCCATGTGCGCTCAATTCTCTCTAATTTTACATTCATGATCTACTCGGGAGGTGTAAGTAAGGGGGAAGCAATATATTCGATACCTCATCCAGAAACGCACCCTCTCGAAACCTGGACAGCAAGCAACACCGCAATGCAGAGAGCCTCTCTTGCAGAATCTGCCACTTGAGTTTGTTAAACATCTCCGTAACGCTATCACGGTTACCAAATAACCCTGTGACGAAACGCGCCGCTCTTCTTTGGATCTTCTCTATCTCCTCCGTCAACCCGACCTGGTACGGATCTCACACTGATGAGCAATACTCAAGTATAGGCCGAACTAGTGTTTTGTAAGCCACCTCCTTTGTTGATGGACTAAATTTTCTAAGGACTCTCCCAATGAATCTCAACCTGGTACCCGCCTTACCAACAATTAATTTTATATGATCATTCCACTTCAGATCGTTCCATACTCATACTCCCAGATATTTTACAGGAGTAACTGCTACCAGTGTTTGTTCCGCTATCATATAATCATACAATAAAGGATCTTCTTTCTATGTATTTGCAATACATTACATTTGTCTATTTGAAGGGTCAGTTGCCACTCCCTGCACCAAGTGCCTATCCGCTGCAGATCTTCCTGCATTTCGCTACAATTTTCTAATGCTGCAACTTATCAGTATACTACAGCATCATCCGCAAAAAGCCGCATGCAACTTCCGACACTATCTACTAGGCCATTTATATATATTGTGAAAAGCAATGGTCCCATAACACTCCCCTGTGGCACGCCAGAGGTTACTTTGTCTGTAGACGTCTCTCCATTGATAACAACATGCTGTGTTCTGTTTGCTAAAAACTCTTCAATCCAGCCACACAGCTGGTCTGATATTCCGTAGGCTCTTACTTTGTTTATCAGGCGACAGTGCGGAACTGTATCGAACGCCTTCCGGAAGTCAAGAAAGATAGCATCTACCTGGGAGCCTGTATCTAATATTTTCTGGGTCTCATGAACAAATAAAGCGAATTGGGTCTCACACGATCGCTGTTTCCGGAATCCATGTTGGTTCCTGCATAGTAGATTCTGGGTTTCCAAAAACAACATGATACTCGAGCAAAAAACATGTTCTAAAATTCAACAACAGATCGACGTCAGAGATATAGGTCTATAGTTTTGAGCATCTGCTCGACGACCCTTCTTGAAGACTGGGACTACCTGTGCTCTTTTCCAATCATTTGGAACCTTCCGTTCCTCTAGAGACTTGCGGTACACGGCTGTTAGAAGGGGGGCAAGTTCTTTCGCGTACTCTGTGTAGAATCGAATTGGTATCCCGTCAGGTCCGGTGGACTTTCCTCTGTTGAGTGATTCCAGTTGCTTTTCTATTCCTTGGACACTTATTTCGATGTCAGCCATTTTTTCGTTTGTGTGAGGATTTAGAGAAGGAACTGCAGTGCGGTCTTCTCTGTGAAACAGCTTTGGAAAAAGCTGTTTAGTATTTCAGCTTTACACGTGTCATCCTCTGTTTCAATGCCATCATCATCCCGGAGTGTCTGGATATGCTGTTTCGAGCCACTTACTTATTTAACGTAAGACCAGAAATTCTGAGGATTTTTTGTCGAGTCGGTACATAGAATTTTACTTCCGAATTCACTGAACGCTTCATGCGTAGCCCTCCTTACGCTAACTTTGACATCGTTTAGCTTCTGTTTGTCTGAGAGGTTTTGGCTGCGTTTAAACTTGGCAGTTAAGCTCTCTTTGCTTTCGCAGTAGTTTCCTAACTTGTTGTTGTACCACGGTGGGTTTTTCCCGTCCCTCACAGTTTTACTCGACACTTACCTGTCTAAAACACATTTTACGATTGCCTTGAATTTTTTCCATAAACACTCAACATTGCCAGTGTCGGAACAGAAAATTTCTTTTTGATCTGTTAGGTAGTCTGAAATCTGCCTTCTATTACTATTGCTAAACAGATAAACCTTCCTCCCTTTTTTTATATTCCTATTAACTTCCATATTCAGGGATGCTGCAACGGCCTTATGATCACTGATTCCCTGTTCTGCACATACAGAGTCGAAAAGTTCGGGTCTGTTTGTTATCAGTAGGTCCAAGATGTTATCTCCACGAGTCGGTTCTCTGTTTAATTGCTTGAGGTAATTTTCGGATAGTGCACTCAGTATAATGTCACTCGATGCTCTGTCCCTACCACCCGTCCTAAACATCTGAGTGTCCCAGTCTATATCTGGTAAATTGAAATCTCCACCTAAGACTATAACATGCTGAGAAAATTTATGTGAAATGTATTCCAAATTTCCTCTCAGTTGTTCTGCCACTAATGCTGCTGAGTCGTGAGGTCGGTAAAAGGAGCCAATTATTAACCTAGCTCGGTTGTTGAGTGTAGCCTCCACCCATAATAATTCACAGGAACTATCCACTTCTATTTCACTACAGGATAAACTACTACTAACAGCGACGAACACTCCACCACCGGTTCCATGCAGTCTATCCTTTCTAAACACCGTCTGTACCTTTGTAAAAATTTCGGCAGAATTTATCTCTGGCTTCAGCCAGCTTTCTGTACCTATAACAATTTCAGCTTCGATGCTTTCTATCAGCACTTGAAGTTCTGGTACTTTACCAACGCAGCTTCGACAGTTTACAATTACAATACCGATTGCTGCTTGGTCCCCGCATGTCCTGACGTTGCCCTGCACCCGTTGAGGCTGTTGCCCTTTCTGTACTTGCCCAAGGCCATCTAACCTAAAAAACCGCCCAGCCCACGCCACACAACCCCTGCTACCCATGTAGCCGCTTGTTGCGTGTAGTGCTTGTTGTGTTCCTCCGATTCATAGTGACACACGTCATTGGTGCCGACATGAGCTACTACCTGCAGATAGGTGCACCCTGTACCCTTCATGGCATCCGGAAGGACCCTTTCCATATCTGGAATGACTCCCCCGGTATGCACACGAAGTGCACATTGGTTTTCTTCCCCTCCCTTGGAGCCATATCCCTAAGGGGCCCCCTTACGCGCCTGACATTGGAACTCCCAACTACCAGTAAACCCACCCTCTGCACCTGTACATAATCTGTTAGCTTTGCTCTTCTGTTCACTGGTCTGTCAAACAAGCTCATACATGTACCAGTAGTAGTTGTTTACATGGAAAATCCCAATTTTTATTAAAAAAAAATCACTTTCTAAATTCAATAAACTTAGGCATTACAGCACTGTATTCAAACCTAAATGTCTTTATGGAGCAGTAACTTTAGTTTTAAATAGAAAGAGGGATACTGAAGACATTCGAAAGAAAAAGAATTATTATGAAAATATTTGGCACTAAAATTACCCATGTAGAAACTTATAGTTGAGAAGTAATAAGGAAGTAGAATAACACACACTTCCATGGTGATGTGAGAGAATGAAGACTTAAATTTTATAAGCATATTAAAAGAATGCCACACACTAGATTGACAAAACAAATAGTGGAATTCTAAGAGAAGTAACGCTAAAATTGAGCCAATTTAATGGATTGCTATGGTTAAGGAAGATCTTAAATTAACCAGTATAACTCAGGCAGACATTACAGATAGAAAAACAAAAGATATTTGCTAGGAAAGTTGGTCAGAGGGCAATTAGAAAACAGACTGGGACCCTGTGGCCCATTGAAAGAAAGAGTCTTCATTCTGAAAGGATGAAACAAATTTTGACGCAAAGGAAGGCCAACCATCAAAAGTGGTCCTATTGGGCCCATACGTGAATAATATAAAGGTTTTGAATCTTAAAATCACCATATCGCAAAAGTACTTTGTACCATTTTGTTAAGTTTCTTGTAGGCTGTAAAAGTATGTGCTAATTGCCGATACTCGTTGTTGTGGTCGTCATTCTGAAGACTGTTTTGATGCAGCTGTCCATGCTATTCTGTCCTGTGCAAGTATCTTCATCTCTAAATTACTGCTAAAGCGTACATCCTTGTGAATTTGTTTATTGTATTCATCTTTTGGTCTCCCTCTACCAATTTCACCCCTCCACACTTCCCTCCCATTACTGATCCTTTGGTGTCTCAGGATGTGTCCTATTAACTGAGCCCTTCTTCTAGTTAGGAATTTTTTTCCCCCATTTTTCTCTTCCCCCTCCTCCTGAGTTCTATTCAGCACCTCCTCATTAGTTACTTGATCTACCTGTCTAATCTTCAGCTTTGTTCTGTAGCACCACATTTAAAAAGATTCTGTTCTGCTCTTGTCTAAGCTGTTTTTATTGCCCCATGGTTCCCTTCCATACTGGGTTACACCTCTTACAAATAAACTACTGAAAAGTGTTTTCTAACACTAAAATCTATAATGAAAATTAATAAATTTCTTTTCTTCAGAAATGCTTTTCTTGTCATTGCAAGTCTACATTTTATATCCTCTTCACTTTGTCCATCAGTTATTTTGCAGCCAAAATGGAAAAACTCATCTACTTGTTTGCACCTTGTCCTAATTTAACTCCCTCAGCATCGCCTTATTTAATTCGACTAAATTCCATTTTCCTTGTTTTGCTTTTGTTGATGTTAGTCTTACATCCTCATTGAAAGACACTGCCCATTCTGTTCAACAACTCTTCCCTGTCCTTTACTTTCTCTGGCAGAATTAAAAATGTCATCGGCAGACATCAAAGTTTTTATTTTGTCTCACTGAACTTTAACTCCTACTCCAAATTTTTCTTTCTTTTCCTTTACTGCTTGCTTAATGTAGGGCCTGAATAACATTGAGGTAGGCTACAACCCTGTCTCACTCCCCTCTCAACCACTGCTTCCCTTTCACACCCCTCAACTCTTGTAACAGGCGTCTGGTTTGTGTACTAGTGCACTCCCTGTATTTTATCTCTGCTACCTTCAGAATTTCAAAGAGAGTGTTGCTGTCAACATTTTCAGAAGTTTTGGCTAAAGTTACATACTGCACTCAAAAAAAGGCTATGAATAATTTATATAATTATACCCTCATTTCACAACTGCATCAATACTGACCAACATTATTAATTAGACAGTGATGTAGCTGTTATTTCATAGTATGTTATTTAATTAATTGTTTATTTATCTTCAACAAGAAAGATGTTATATTGATCCTCTAGCAATCCTTGCTTATTAGAGTGCAGTATATAAAAAATCAAAGATGATGTGACTTACCAAATGAAAGTGCTGGCAGGTCGACAGACACACAAACATACACCCAAAATTCAAGCTTTCGCAACAAACTGTTGCCTCATCAGGAAAGAGGGAAAGACGAAAGGATGTGGGTTTTAAGGGAGAGGGTAAGGAGTCATTCCAATCCCGGGAGCGGAAAGACTTACCTTAGGGGGAAAAAAGGACGGGTATACACTCGCGCGCACACACACACATATTTCCTACGTGGAATGTTTCCCTCTATATATATATATATATATATATATATATATATATATATATATATATATATATATATATATATATATATATATATATATATATAATTTTGCAGCTTTCTTTCGAATGAGATAACCTAGTTCTCCCAAGTAGTAATGACAGATTATTCATGTAACACCACATTCTTTTCAATAAAATGTGTTCTTCCAGTGGCAGTTATGGGGACTTAATTTACAAAGTGTGAAGTTTTTTTTTATTGGTCAGTTTATCTGCTTTTCATGGTAATGAGAAAAGAGCTGATTCTGCAAGGAAGTACAAATAAAACATTTATTTCTCCGTTTTCAGCTCTTGATAGTACACAAGCCATCAATTGTTTCCATAGGCATAGGCAACAAGTCCTGTAAATTGTTCAAAAGCATGTGGCATCTGGACCCACTTGAGTTTTATGAACATAAAAATTCTTAAAACTCACAATTTTTGCTTTACCTTTTGTTTTGGTGATAGGAATTAAATGAATGTTACTTCTGAATCCCTGCGACTGCTGTAGTTTTATAAACTCTTTTTGCCAACTTCCTTTTTTATGCTACATGCCCAGTGCTTTCCTCATAAAGATGACTGATGGCGTGTATGCTTTCCTCCATTTGGGTCATGGTGTGCTTCCACAACATTCTTAATATGAATGTTAAGAAAAACATTTCACCTTTTATTTGCATTTATTGAGCTATTGGTTTCATTTTATTCAGAAAGTAGATCACATTCTTTATTTTTTTAAAGAGTAGGGAAAAAAATATTGTATGCATTTGAAAGAGATGCTTAAATACTACTATTCAGCATAGTCTCCACACAAATTGGGGCACTTAGTGGTGAACAAGCTTTTAATTTCCATTGTTAAATTCTACCATCTGAGAGACTTAGACCAGTTAGTCACTCTTTCTCGCAGTTCCGCGTAACTGTCAAAAATACTGCGTTGTGAGCCAGGTCGTCTTTGTTGGAAATATACGGTAGTCACTTTGTGCAAGATATGCACTACACGGCAGATAAGGAAACAGGTCCCACTTGAAAGCAACAAGTAATTTTCGAGCACAATTTGCAGTGTTTGGTCGAGTGTTCTCCTGCAAAAATAAAATTTTGAGCTCAACTCTCCTCTACACGTATTCTGAATTGCTCTTTCCCAGTGTTTGACAATACCTCGCATAGTTTATTGTTGCGTTGGGTTCAGGAAAATTGATGGACACACTTTACCTGTCGCAAAACAGTCGCTGTCTGTCTGCAAGTGTTTTCTTGGTTTTCTAGGTGGCTTGGTGTACCCCACTTCATAGACTGCAATTTAGTCTCACAATTCACGTGTTTGACCCACGAGTCATCTCCATTAAGATTGTCGCATGATGAGTTACCATGGTTTTTGTAAGAATTCAGAAATATCAGTGATGCAGTCAGGTGCTGGCCCTTATGCTTTTCTGTAAAAAAAAAAATTTGGTACTCGTCTAGCACAAAATTTGAAATAACATCGCTTCTGTGCAATGATTTGCTGCATCAAAACTCGTGAAATTTTTTGGAAAACTAAACAAGAGCTCTGTCATTAAGATTCCGCAGTTTTCTTGAATCTTCTTATTGACTTTTGTGACCAATTCATCAGTCACAATGCTTCGTCATCTACTTCCTTCTCCATTGTAAACTTTAGCTCAGCCACTTTCAAACCTAATGCGCCATTGTTGCACTACACCTTCAGTGATTACATTGTTTCCATGCACTTTATACAATTGCCGAAAATTTCCATCAGTTTATGGGTTTTGCCAATAAAAACATCATTCCTACCGCATTTCACAACTCGTGGGATTTTCAGTTGTGGCATACATTCAAAACTTTTATTAGATAACAGAAAAAAAAGTGAATGTCTCACTAACATAGCTGGATGCTGATTGAATGGACAAATCCTAAGACAATGATATGACCATGCTAGCCCCACCCATTATTGCTGCAGGCAAAAAGGTAATATACTTTCTGGACAGACCTTGTGTATTAACATCGTCTTGTGACAAAGTGGCACAAACGTCAGTGCCTTGTACAAGTACAATATTCCTCATTGTTTGTTGTTATTGGTATTTGTCATATTCTAACATATGCCTTTCAGCCTTTTATTGCCTAATTAAACATTTTTAAATCATGACATTGGTACTTTTCTGGAACTTTATCTCCTGAGCATGTGCGTTACATGTGCCTGGCACTTTACCTCCTGAGCACGTTTTACACGTACAAACAAAAAACTGGTCCTCTTTCCCTCACCAGTGCTTTGCTAACTTTATCTCCACAGTTCGTGGTTGGCTTTTCCTTTTTTCTCTATGGTCGGCTAACCACCATCACACTCTGTGAGATTTTAATTTGTTTTGTGTGGTCTTTGTGTAAGTTTCTCTTGTTCTGTGTCGTCTGTCATCTATTCTGCTGAACGTTTTTTATTCTCTGAGGGTGTTTTTGGTGTTTGGAAAAAGGGACCGATGACCGTAGCAGCAACCGTGGGTTGCGAAAGCTTGAATTTTGTGTGTGTGTGTTTGTTTGTTAGTGTCCCTATCAACATACCAACAATTTCGTTTGGTAAGTTACATCATCCTTGTTTTTAGATATATTTTTCCCACATGGAATTTTCCCCTCTATTTTTTTTATATATATATATATATATATATATATATAATCAGGGTGTATACGACCCGGGACAACCGGGAGATCCAGGAATAACCTGGGAATTTTTCCATCCAGGAGAAAACCGGGAAAAACCCGGGAGTTTTTTAGAACTCCAGGAATTTTTCAGTGTTCTAGTTTTCTGTTAAATTTTTGTAATTTTGACTGGTAAGAGCCGATACTCTAACAAAGGGTATTACTGTATCCCACTACTGCAGAATAACACTTCAACAATAAAACATAAACGAGAGAAAAAAAGAAAATAACTTAAATTGCAAAGGAAATGTACCATATATCATGACACCCACAGTGCTCATGCAAGCGTCTGCTGACAGCAAAATGTGTCAAAGGCTTTAGGAAGACTATGCAATGCTTCATAACAACAAATTACCTCCGATGAGCGTGTAGTCACAACTGTTGACATTAGATTCACTTTAGCAGTTACGAGCAGGCTCATGCGCATGCGCAGTTGAGTTGTGTTTGAGCAATAGATTTTCCCACTTCTGGCTGTAGGAATGTGGCTGTTCGCTGTGCAAGCAGCTAGATGCTACCGGGAAAGAGGGCACCAAATTCATATTCTTGAGGAAAAAAGCGCTTAGCATCCAGTGCACATTGGTCTATCGATTATTCATATGATTTTGAAATGCATCCCTTTTGGTTTTTGAACAAATTTTCAGTTGATTTCTGAATGCGTGTGTAGTGTACGTGATGTCTCTGTCAGGAGACACCTCGTCGCATGTAGAAATAAACTGTACGCAGGCAAAAGGGGCCGGGGCTATACGAGCTGTGCGGAGTGAAGCCGAACGTATTAATGCCAATTGCCGTCTGATTATGTGGTTGTCTGGGTTTGTGAATGATCGGCATTGTTATAATTACTAGCGAAATCCAGAAATTCAGACTACCAGAATGGAGATTTATAGGACTAACAGGAATAACAGGTGAGAAAGATTACGTATTATCTTGTTGGCGTATCCAAGAAAATGAAATTTTGACAAATTTTTGGCCAGATCGCTACACTAGTAAGGACCAGTTGTGCAGGCCCCGGCCAGCAGCCACTTAAGTTCTGTTCTAGAAGTAACGCGGAAAACGCGTTGTACGAACGTGTAACAGTGCTTAACTGGAGAATAATCACGGGATAACTAGATTGTCAGAACGAGGAAGGAGAAGAAACAGGGACATCACACAAATTATGGAATAATAAGATGATTCCAAATCGTAACATTACTTTTCAATCTCATGCTTGAGAAACTGGTGCATGTGAATGAAATGTGAAACTATTTCCTAACATAAAGCTTTTTGCTTGTAGTAGGCCTAATAGGCATTTGACATTGGTACTTAGTGAATTATATTCTGTCGTGTTATAAAATTGACCATTTGTACCAATACAGTCTCGTTTATTTGGTGTGCGTTACAAAATTGCTGCAATATTAGAAAGGCCTATTTTGTTTTATGTAGCAGACGGTGACAAAACAGACGTAATCAGATCGAGAAACCAAATCGGCCTTGAGTATTATTTGTATTAACAGCTTTTTCAGTATTAGATAATTACATTTGGATTTTTCATGTAGAGAAAAGTTTGACGGACTTTGATGAGGTAATAGATTTTTTCGCTGAATTGAAAGCAAGCCATGTTAAGCTGTAGCAAGATTAGAGAAAAAAAAATGCTAGGAGCTAAGGATTGAAGAAATGTGTACTTTCTTGCTTGTATCTTGTCTTTATTGGTTTTATGTATCCTATATTTAATTTTATGTCACACAAAACAGCAAGTTATTAGCTAATAGACAATAAAGAGTGCAAATTTTCTTAAGAGTTCTTGTTCTCCTGATTATGACTAATCCCATTTGCTGTTAATTGCGAGGATTTTGTTTATATATAAAAAGAGGGCAGGCTGTCAAACTGGCTGACTGGTAGCAGGAGAGGCGCTACGGGACATTTCAATTTCCACTGTCCTGCATATAGTTTGATGGAATCCATTACAAAATACACACGTTTCAATGCCACAGAGCGAAATAACATGTCATACATTTCCTTGAACACACATGTTTTATGTTTCAGACATCCAGGAAGATGTGCGCTACAAGATGAACATATTTTTGAAAATTCGATTTTTTTAAATTATTGACCCGGTTAGCAAATATCGTAGATCCGGGGCTGATGTGCAGAGCAGTCTGAGTTACAGTGGGTAGTCTCCACGTGACCCATGTTTACATTTGGTGATTTTGCTGTTTCCCCTTCGTTTACTGTCCATCAAATGAAAACAAAACGGGTGTCTGTGGCGGTGCGCTCTCAAATGAATTAAATACATTCACATAATTACGGAAGGCTAAAATATGTTATTGGTGTCAGATTTTATTTTATTTCCACCTTTCTGACAGTCAAGCATTAATTGCCTTGCAGAACAATGAAGTAATTTTTGTCTGTTTGCTAAAGAAATTTTACTTTTATTAACCTATTCTGCAGAGGCAGTCAATGTATTTGAAATGAAATGTTTAATTTCACAGTACTCTAGTTTCAGCTGTTCGCTGCATTTCAAGTGCACGTTTTCATCTTCTAGGATGTATGGCGTTATGCCATAATAAAGAACCAAAGATGATATAATACAGTACTGGTGCTCCAAGAAAATTTACAGCCCGAAACCCACACTGAAAAGCTTAATATCAGGTCGAGGTCTACTTCATTGGGAATCTGGACATATGAATGTGCAATTTTAAGTATGCATAAAGTATGGTTCATGAAATTCTGATGCTGTTGGAGTATCCTCTGATGTCTTGTTTCTTTTATGACATAATGTATGATCTTTCAATGTTTCACACATACGTACATGCGGGCTTCCTATGTCATGGTAGCTGTGCAAGCGCAGTGTCGCCTGTTATCTGCCCTCACTGGCAGCTGCTGAAACGAACATATTTCTTATAGGTCGCGGGAAAATATTGCGAATGGTGGTTTGAAAAGTGTTACTTTCAAAGGAAGTATCCTTTTATGTAAGTTGAACTATGTGCGAAAATGTACCATGAATTTCTTAAATTACAGAGCGTTTGACTCTCATTTAAAAATCAACTCTTTCATGACGAGCCATTTAGAAGAATTTTGAACCCTGAAGATCAGACATCTATGTCATTATTAAAAATTTTACTGGCACATTTGTGTGATGTATCTTAAAGTGTAACACGCGCGAAAAAGATAAACACTATATGCGAAAGCTTAGCTACTCTTGTAGCTTATTAGCCTTACAGACCAATATTATATGTGAACACTTTGCTTTTCTGGTAGCTACACTATGTATATTAATTTAAACTATTAACTTTCCCTGTTTGTGTGTTCGTGCTACGTAACAGTGATGTTGCTGTTGGCTGACTACATCACGTGTCCTGTGGTCTGAATATCCGCTGTCATCGGCTGGCGGGATCATGTGACACGAGCTATGAGTGGCTTACAAAAGCGCATCGCAATCTCGATTTCAATTATACGAAAAGTAACATGCGGTGTTTGGTGGAATTCCAATGTACATTTTCGTAATACGAAAATAGGTAGCGCTGCTGCACATCACAGATATTTCTAAAACATGTCTTTCTCCCTGAGTTTCGTTTTCTAAAGTGCTGGGAAATTAAATGCCTGTGTATAAACCCATAACCATTCAAAGGATTGATAGGTTTTGCAGGGAAAATATACTGCCACTTAACACGGAAAAAGTGTGTTTTCACCCGGGAGAAAGTGTATTTTTAACCGGGAAATCCGGGAATTTTTTTTTTCCTTGTCTGCGTATACACCCTGTATATATATATATATATATATATATATATATATATATATATATATATATATGCTTATCATCTCTTAAGCTATTTGTGTTAATTGTTACATGGCATAGTTGAGTACAGTTTTAAAATCCTAAAGTTAAGTGTACATAATTAGTAATTAAATTTCTACAGTAATTTTATGAACCAGTTTTGGTGTAGGAAAATTTAGCATTTTACTGAATTTGGTCAAGCAGCACATTTTTAAAACCCATAATAAACTGAAGAAAATGGTATAAATGTCAGATTTGTACATCAGATACTTTTTGAGGTATGGCAATTTTAAAGTTTCAAAAGGTTCAAAAATCGCACAGTTCAAGAAACTTAAAAAAAATTAATAACTTGAAAATAAATCTCCAAAAAGTCTGTAATTTTGGAATTTGTCTTATTTTGACAAAATAAAACAAAAGAATATTACAAAAGACTAAATTGTCAAGGTTCAATTGATTTCCCGTGGAATGACCCAGATGCTATTTATGTCATGAAGTACTTTCACAACAGTGGGAATGGCTAATAATGTAGACAAAGCATTTTTTGCCGTGAATATAACCCTATGTATATAGAAGAAAAAGAAAACAAGACACTGGTCCAGGGAGTAGTCGAAATTGAGATAGAAATAGACCAGTAAAAACCAGCTAAAGAAAATAATTTACTCAGAATATGTTGTTTACGTTAACTTTTTCTGAATGGACAGTCAAATTTTTAGTGAATCCTCGTCATCCTCCCAATACAAAAAGAAGACCCAAGTATGCAAAATTTATATTCTACTTGTTCATTAATGGCCATGCATTAAAATACCACAATGTGGGAAAAAGTCTTTAAGAACTGTAGAGCTTAGATGTTTTATTATTTTATTGCGTTCACCCTTTTATGCTGTGTGTATAACATTTTCTTTTTAACCTCTTCCTGCATAATATGTGGCTGGGAAAGAAACGCCTCTACCATTTTGATAATTGGCAATCCTGTTTCATTTTATACCTGATTGTTATGTTTCCGTAGTTGTCAGAATTAACAATCCAATGAGATAAATTGTAATAAATTATTCTTCACTAAACATGCAGCGAAACATCAACAGTGTCCACAATCTCGTCAAGTCTGCTGTTAATCAAAATTTCTATCAAACACTCTGTTTGGCAAATACATCAAATGCTGCTGTACATGGTCAATTAGTTGACATACCTACTAAAGTTTTACTAATTGTTTGATCCTGTACAGTGGCCTTATTTATTTATTATTATTATTTATCATTATACCATTCAGAATAATTGTATTGGACATGGCACCTGCATTAAGGGATTATTTGTATGTATATAAAACATAACCAAATTAGGATAGGATTAGGTGTTTGTCTTAGCAACTTGGGAAAACTGTGGGAAACCAAAGTAAGGCTGGCCAGATGGTAAATAAACCCTACTATCACAAATATGTAGTCAACATTGGTATTGAAATATTCACAAGAAGTAAGTCAATGGTGTAACTAGAACAGGAAATTGGTGTAACACACTTTTGAAAAAATGGACATATTATTTTACACCAAAAGTATAACACATGAAAAAGGGTTCCACTATATCCATCACAACCACTCTAATACTAGATTCCTTCTGAGTTGGTGTATTGCACTGCATTTGAAATGGGAGAAATAGACCTACAGCAGAAATATTCTTTTACAAAAACACACAGCATATGTGATATATCAGTAAAAAGAAACAAATGAGGTGTTGTAAAAGGAGGGCCTAATATTCCTATAAACTAATATAATAACTTATATTGTAGAAACACTTCTCGACAAGAAATGATTTTAACTCTACTCTAAAAGCCATTTCCTTCTGGTATTCACTGTTGTTAGTAAATTTAACTTTGTTTGGCAATTGGAAGTGTGCCCCCCCCCCCACCCTCCTCTCTCTCTCTCTCTCTCTCTCTCTCTCTCTCTCTCTCTCTCTCTCTCCCTCTCCCTCCCCCCCCCCCTCCCCCTCCCCCTCCCTTCCTCCCTCCCCCCCCCCCCTCTCCATCAGTGTCCTTACTGTGTGCTCTATCTTGACAAAGGATTTATTCCGAAAGCTGACAGGTTTTCTTTCACTTTTGTGTGTGCTTGTTGACCAAGTGCTAGCATTTGGTGAGTGGTCACCTTTAGTCCTAAATTATTTACATTCTACCAGAATATTGTAATGTAACTACTAAGCTATCTCTGATAAATAGTCATTATGGCTTCGTGGCAAAGCATCTCTCGTAAATAAAGTCATTGTGGCTTCATAGCTGTTCTGCTAATGATATATGAATTAGTAGTCTTCCAAATGATTACAGGGCAGCAAAGTAATGACAGATCATTGTAGCAACAGAATAATTTTGCGTACAGTTAACCCTTGATTGATTTCACAATGTAAGATTATAATCATGATGAAATAAGTAGTGGGAATGAATGCTGCAGAGTCCATTTATATTATATATTATGTGAAATTATAGGCTTAGAAACCAGCTGGAATAGCAACAGAGAATTTGGTAGCTCCTTGAGGTTCATTATTCCCTAACACATTCTTTCTTGCTTTGCCTCAGAATGTATTATTTGCATTATTATTGACATAGACAACTTCATTACCAGGCACACACTTTTTGTCAGTGTGTAATCCCCCCTGTGGGCCTGGGGGTTAGAATAGGCCCGAGGTATTCTTGCCTGTCGTAAGAGGCGACCAAAAGAAGTCCCACACATTTCGGCCTTTATGTGATGGTCCCCTGTAGGGTTTGACCTCCATTATTCAAAATTTTCCCGAAGAGCAGGCCATTTGGGGAAGGATGCCTTACATGGTGCATCGCCCCATCATGCGCCGAGACCTATCGCATCCTTCGTCAATGTGGATCTGCACTTCTGCTCATTCTCCAACTGTTGGGGAGGTCACCCTCCTGGGTGTGTATTTTTCTATCAACTGTGAAGTATTGTTTTCTACGCTGACGATAATAGTGGACTTGTTTGCTTGGTTGCACTCGATATCCACCACGGTAGCCAGTCCGTTGTGGTGGGGCTGCCATGTACCCATTTGCTGCATCTGGGTGGCGCCTGTCAGGAGGGCCCGTGGTTGCAGTAGGTGGCATCGGGGCGGATGACCCGCAATGAAGTGTAGTACACTATCTCTTGTTGATGGTCAAACACCAGCTGTCTGTAAGCATCAGTTCAACGCACAGAAGTACAACCCCAAATTGTTCCCCTCCCTGGCCACACCATGGGAGGAATGCCTAGCCAAGGATGGCAGTGAAGCTTATTTGCCACGGTACCTTGTATTACAAGAGTTGATGGGGAATCTATCATGTCCATGAAGCCTCGGTTTTTTGTGGACATTTGGAGGAAAAGTTTGGGTAGGTGGAGGGCTTGTCCAAAACGAGATCTGTGTCAGTCTTTATCCTCTGCCCATTCATGGGCGTTATTTGCTTGTGACAAGCTGGGGGTGTTTCTGTAACCATTACACCGTATAAGAGCTTAAATATGGTCCAGGGTATCATATAACACTGGGACCTTCTTTTGCAGTCTGACGATGAGCGGCGTGCCAATTTAGAGCAGCGAGGTGTACATGTCATACAGCGTGTCCATTGGGGTCTGAGGGATAATCAGGTTGCCACTGGTGCCTTCATCTTGGCCTTTGAGGGTGATACGTTATCCGAGATGGTCGCCGTGATGGTCTACTGCTGTGATGTAAAGCTCTATATCCCTTCCCCAATTTAATGCTTTAAATGCTGGAAGTTCGGCCATATGTCTTACCACTGTACTTCCAGCGTCACATGTCAAGATTGCGGATGCCCATCACATCCCAACACTCCATGTGCCCCACCTCCCATCTGTGTCAACTGCAGAGAGTACCATTCGCTTTGCTTGCCTGACTGCAGGATTCTCCAGAAAGAAAGGAAAACCATGGAGTAAAAGACCATGGACTGACTGACCTACACTGAGGCTAAGAGGAAATTTGAATGATTACATCCCTGTACATATGACATTGTCTTACGCTGCCGCTGCAACAGGTCTAGCCCCCGTCAGCTCTGCCAAACCCAGTCAACTCTCAGAACCGTAAGACTACACTTGATGGTGGGGGCACTTCCCTCCCTGTTGCTCCCGCAGCATCTACTTTGGTAGCAACACCCACCCAACCATCGGGGATATCGGTCCACACTTCTGCACCGGAGAAGCGGAAGTCTTCTTCGGATCCTCTCGCTGGGCAGGGGTCGCTTGGGTCACTCCCTTCCCAGCTTTCTGCTAGTGGGAAAGATGGCACCTGCCAGTGGCTGAAGTACCCAAAAGCAGCTGGTCATAGGGCTTCACACTCATCATCAGTCCCGGATACTGAATCACTGAAGTCCTCCCAGCCAGGGAAACCCAAGGAGCAGCAAGAGAACTCCAAAAAGAAGATCCCCAAGACCAAGGGAATTGCAGTGGCACTCAACACCACCTCTACCAACAAGCTCTGCGTCTGCGGATGAGGTGGAGATTCTGGAGCCCACTGAGGACCCAGATCTCGCAGGACCCTCAGACACAAAGGATGTAGACTGCTCAGGCAATAAGTCTGTGGCAGCAGGTGATACTGAAGCGTAAACTGCCTCATTGAATGTTCCCTGCCTTCCCAGTCTCAAGATGACGTCATCCTCCAGTGGAATTGCGGCGGTTTTTTCCACCACCTGGCTGAGCTACAGCAACTGTTACGCTTTACACCTGCTTTCTGCATTGCCCTCCAGGAAACCTGGTTCCCGGCAATGCGGACCCCTGCACTCCACAGCTATAAGGGATATTACAGGAACCATAGCAACTGTAATCAAGTGTCAGGTGGAGTTTGCGTGTATGTCCTAAACTCAGTTTGTAGTAAAACTGTGCCCCTTCAATCCCCTTTTGAAGCTGTGGCTGTCAGATTAATGACACAGGAAATAACTGCCTGCAATGTTAATCTTCTTCCAGATGGTGCAGTACCACTGAATGTATTAACTGCACTGATTGATCAACTCCCTAAAGCTTTCCTACTTCTGGGAAATTTTAACGCCCATAACCCGACCTCTGTGTGGTAGTGACCACTTCCCCATCTTCCTGACACTGCCTCTGTGTCAGGCACACGGATGCGTGCCCAGATGGGATTTAAACAAGGTGGACTGGGAAACTTTCACCTCTGCTGTCACCGTGGAATCTCCCCCACACGGGCATCTGGATGTGATGGTTGAGCAGGTGACTACAACAATCTCTCGCTCTTTAGGGTGCCCCTGGCGAAAGACAGTGCCTTGGTGGTCTCCAGAAGTTGCTGAAGCAATTCAGGAGTGCCGGCGAGCTCTACAGCCGCACCCTTCCCTGGAGCACCTCATACACTTTAAACGGCTCTGTGTCCGCGTTCGCCAACTTATAAAATGACGGATGTTGGGAGAGATACGTCTCAACCATTGGGTGCCATAAGTCACCTTCCCAAGCCTGGGCAAGGATCAAACGTGTTTTCGGGTACCAGACTCCAACAGGTGTTCCTGGTGTTAACATCAATGGCGTGTTATCTACTGACGCAATTGCGATTGCCGAGAACATTGCTGAACACTGTGCTCGAGCCTCTGTGTCGGCGAATTACCCCCCAACGTTTCGCACTCTCATACGACGGCTAGAAGGGAAAATCATCTCGTTCACTACATGCCACAGTGAATACTATAATGCCCCGTCTACAGAGTGGGAGCTCCACATGCCCCAACACTGCTCCTGCTGGGCCAGATCAGATCCACAGTCAGATGATTAAACATCTGACTGCAAGCGACATCTCGTTATCTTCAACAGGATCTGGTGCAGTGGCATCTCCATCGCAATGGCGGGAGAGCACCATAATTCCGACACTTAAACCCAGTAAAAACCCACTTGATGTGCATAGCTATCGTCCCATCAGCCTCACCAATATTTTTTGTAAGCTGCTGGAACATATGGTTGTCGGTGATTGGGTTGGGTCCTGGAGTCACGTGGCCTGCTGGCTCCATGTCAGGGCGGCTTACGCCAGGGTCCCTCTACCACTGATAATCTTGTGTCCCTTGAGTCTGCCATCCGAACAGCCTTTTCCAGATGCCAGCACCTGGTTGCCGTCGTTTTTGATTTACGAAAAGCCTATAAGATGACCTGGCGACATCGTATCTTACGAGTGCGGTATCTGGGGCCCGCTCCTGATTTTTGATCCAAAACTTCCTGTCACTCCGTACTTTCTGTGTCCAAGTGGGTGCCTCCCATGTTCAGGAGAATGGAGTCCCGCAGGGCTCTGTATTGAGTGTGTGTCTATTTTTAGTGGCCATTAACGGTCTAGCAGCAAGCCGTCTGGCCCTCCAACTCACCTTCTCTGTATGTAGACGACTTCTGCGTTTCGTACTGCTCCACCAGTACTGGTGTTGCTGAGCATCGCCTAAAGGGAGCTATCCACAGCCAGCTGGAGTGACCGTGCAGTTCTAGGCGCTACAGTCTGGAACCGAGCGACCGCTACGGTCACAGGTTCGAATCCTGCCTCGGGCATGGATGTGTGTGATGTCGTTAGGTTAGTTAGGTTTAATTAGTTCTAAGTTCTAGGCGACTGATGACCTCAGAAGTTAAGTCGCATAGTGCTCAGAGCCATTTGAGCTATCCACAAGGTGCAGTCATGGGCTCTAGCCCACAGCCTCCGGTTTTCAGCTGCAAAGTCGTGTGTCGTGCACTCCTGTTGGCGTCGTACCATTCATCCGGACGTAGAATTTTACCTTCATGATGATCCACTCACTGTAGTGGAGACACATCGATTCTGTGGACTGGTTTTTGACGCTCGATTGACTTTTTCCTCATCTTGGGCAGCTTAAGCAGAAGTGCTGGCAGTACCTCGATGCCCTCCATTGCCTGAGCAACACCAACTGGGGTGCAGATCGCTCTACACTGCTGTGGCTCTACAGAGCCCTTGACCAATCTCGAATTGACTATGGGAGTGTGACTTATGGTTTGGCAGCGCCCCCAGCGTCGCATTTACTTGAACCTGTGCACCACTGCGGGGATGGACTAGCTACAGGAGCTTTTAGGACGAGTCCGATGACAAGTGTACTAGTAGAGGCTGGTGTCCCTCCATTACAGATCAGATATGCACAACTGTTCGCCAGTTACGCAGCACACGTTCGTAGTTCTCCTGAGCATCCGAATTACCATCTCCTTTTCCCACCCGCGGCAGTCCATCTCTCACATCGGTGTCCCAGATCAGAGCTAGTGACAGTGGTTCGTGTGCAGTCCTTTCTCTCCAAACTGGAGTCCTTCCCTTTACCACCTCTACTTGCACTCCATTCACTTATGCTTCCATGGTGTATGCCTCGGCTGCCACATAGCCCTAAGGGCTACAGTAACCATGTGGCTCTCCGCTGTTACTTTCTCTCTATTCTTGACATCTCCCAGTGCTTTTAAGTGGTTGATGGTCGCGTAGGATTTGACTACGTTCACGGTGGCCCTATTGAATAACATTCACTACTCGATGGCTGCAGTGTATTCACTGCAGAGCTGGTGGCCATTTGGCCATTTCTCGTGCACTTCAGTATCTCCGTTCATGCCCTGGGGAGTCTTTCCTTCTATGTACCGACTCCTTGAGCAGCCTTAAAACTATTGACCAATGCTACCCTTGTCTCCCTTGGTAGCGTCCATCCAGGAGTCCATCTCTGTCATGGAACGGTCCAGTCGCTCAGTGGTATTCGTCTGGACCCCTGGTCATGTTAGAATCCTCAGAAATTAACTTGGCTGACAGTGTGGCCAAGCAGGCTACACGGAAACCACTTCTGGAAATGGGCATCCCTGCAAGTGACCTGCGTTTGTTATTACTCCACAAGGTTTTTCAGCTTTAGGAGACGGAATGGCAAAATATTAGTATGCACAACAAACTAAGAGCCATTAAGGGGACCACAAATGAGTGAAGTCCTCGATGAGGGCCTCTCACTGGGACCCCGTGGTTCTCTGCCAGCTTTGCATTGGCCCTGCCTAGGCGACCCCTGGCTACCTCCTGGGCCGTGAAGACCCACCTGAGTGTCGCTGTGGTACCTGGTTGACAGTGGCCCATATTCTTCTGCTCTGTCCTTCATTTGCTGCCCTGCGACTTCCATCTTCGGTTGATGGACTCATTATCATTGATTTTAGCAGACAATGCCTCATCGGCTGATTTGGTTTTACGTTTCATCCATGAGGGTGGGTTTTATCATTTGATCTGAGTTTTAGAGCCTGTCCTTTGTTTCTTCTGTGTCCTCCACCCTAGTGCTTTTAGGGTGGAGGTTGTAATGTGTTGCAGGGTGGCTGGCTTTTCTTTTTTATGTTCATGGTTGGCCAGCCCCTGCAATCTGCTTCCTTGTTTTACTCTCTTCTAAGTGTTTCTTGCATCTCTCTGTTGGTTTCTTGCCCTCTTTTGTTCCTTTTAGTGTTTGTTGCCTTTCCTTTCTTTCCGTTTTGTGTTACATGTCTTGTCTGTTTTATTCTCACACTTTGGCATTATTTTATGAGGAACAAGGGACTGATGACCTTGTAGTTTGGTCTCTTTCCCCATCTTTTAAATTAACCAACCTAGGCCAGAAGTTTTAATGTGTCGCAGAGTGGCTGGTTTTTCCTTTTGTTCTTGTGGTCGGTCTGCCACGGTCATCTGCTCTCTTGTTTTTTCCCTTCTACCTGTTTCTTGCTTCTCTGTGTGGTTTTCTTTTCCTGTTTTGTCCATAGTAGTGTTGGTTGTCCTTCTGTAGTTCTTCTGGTTCTTCCATTCTCCTGTTATTGTGCTGTACGTCTCTTTTTCTTCTTTCCCTTGTGTAATTATTTTACCAGGATCAAGGGACCGATGACCTCGCAGTTTGGTCCTTTCCCCCTCCCCCCTCCTGTCCTCCTCTAAACCAACCAACCAGCCAATCAGTGTGTAATAAAATGGTGGAAAGGAAAGGGAAACTAGACTTAAAATCCTGAACTTTTTGGAGCCGCAGCTCGTGATGTCTGGCCACCAATACCAATGCCAATAGTTGTCACACGAATGCCAATAGTTGTCACACGAAGCTAATCATCCTTTTCTAGGCGTGTGAAAATGACTGCAGTGTTGTTATTAGGATTAGGGTTTAACATAGAGTGGAGGGAAGAGGAGTGGAAAGGGGTATATAAATGTATGTGCAGGGGTAGTTATCACAGATTCCAGCAAGTAACATGTCTTGAAGGATAGATTATCCAGACTGAAAGATAAAAAGGCTGAAGTTTAGTAAGACTGAAGCAGTAATTGATGTTAAGGGGGGAGAAGAGTGTAGACTTGGAGAATGAGCAGAAAATAGGGCGTAAAGAAGAGACTTTGAATTTTTTGTAGTTCTGGGCCCAGGAGTAAAATTGTCACAAAGGATGGGTTATGAACAAAAAATGATATCTAAGTAAACATAAGTTTTCCTTATTGCTGTATTACCAAATATTTTGAAGATGTTATCTTTGTTTCCAGACCAGGAGGAGAATTAAACCCAGGTGAAGATGAAGTAGAAGGTCTGAAGAGGCTTCTAACAGAGGTAACATTCCAGTAAATATGGCATACTGTTGCATCTCTTGCCAAACCTGAAGGGGATACTATGTTGTTTAAATGATTTTCTTGTTAATTTCAGATGTTGATGTGTTTTCTGTGTGCAAAATATTTATCAAAGTTCTTTTGTTTTTATTTTGAAACAGCATTTCCCCATCATGGACAAAGTACTTCTGTACTGAAGCCAGTAAAGTCGCCATTGTAGTGGAGGTGCATAAATTAATCATTTGCAGAAAGTGTTGTATACTTTTGGTTGGAGAACGCAAAACGATTTATATATCAAAAATAGTATGACATTTTGAAAAAGAAATATGTATTGATTAAATTGACATTTAATTCACAGCTGGTACTTAATGAAAAGTAATTTTTCTGAGGCAAGCAGGATAAAAGGTGAATGCATTGTCAAGAGCTTAATGAAATTGTCCACCAGTTAGTATTTTTTGTTAATTCCACCACTTCACCAAGGATGCCACTTCTCATTGCCGTGAAATTGAGGAACCTAATTTTCTTTATTAGTCATGTATTTACTGCACTTCTGAAGGTATATTCGTATTCTTATGCTCTTATAACACCATTTTATGACAGCATCTGGTAGAGCAAGCATGACTTTACTAGTCGCCTTGAAAATATTTGTTTAGGTCTGTTATTATTCCTGACCTGTGAAAATTATAACATTGTCCTGGTTGCATGAAAAACCACTGTTGTGCTTGGTCCATAAGTTGTCATGGATTCTATCATCCAGCAGTCATCAGTTTAAACTTGATAGTGCTTTACTACACTTGTCCCTGTTTGCGTGGCTGCATCCTTGTTATCTTGATTTCTCATCTGAGAATTGAATTAAATAGCTGCATAGGGTCAATTGCAGAATATGTGGTCAACTCTACTAAACATAATTTTTTTATTTGATTTAATTTTTTTTTTATTTCAGAAATCCCCGTAGTCACAATCGATAACATGTTATGCCATTGACACTTTTGCAACATTTGTGATAGTAGTGTTCTTCAGGAAGCATAGGATATTACATCATTTTGGGTATCCATGTTTCAAATTACAAAAGTAATGTCAAAACCATTTTTCTAAACTCAGACTTCAAGAAGAATATAATAATTGCAATTCCAAAGAAAGCAGGTGCTGACAGGTGTGAAAATTACCAAACTATCAGTTCAGTAAGTTATGGTTGCAAAATACTAACATGAATTTTTTACAGAAGAATGGAAAAATTGGTAGAAGCCGACCTCGGGGAAGATCAGTTTTCAGTACTGTAGAAATGTAGGAAGATGCAAGGCAGTCTGACCCTACGACTTGCCTTGAAAGATAGGTTAAGGAAAGGCAAACCTATGTTTATAGCATTTGTAGACCTATAGAAAGCTTTTGACAATGTTGACTTGAATGCTCTTTGATGAAATTCTGAAGGTAGCAGATGTAAAATACAGGGAGTGAAAGGCTATTTACGATTTGTACAGAAACCAGATAGTTGTTAGAAGAGTCAAGGGGCTCGAAAGGGAAGCAGTGGTTGAGAAGGGAGAGAGACAGGGTGTAGCCTGTCCCCAATGTTACTCAATTTGTGTATTGACCAAGCTGTAAAGGAAACAACAGAAAAATTTGGAGTAGAAATTAAAGTCCAGGGATAAGAAATGAAAACTTTGAGGTTTGTTGATCACTTTGTAATTCTTTCAGGCACAGCAGAGACTCTGAAGAGCCATTGAACAGAATGGACAATGTCTTGAAAGGAGGAAATAAGGTGAACATCAACAAAAGCAAAACAAGGGTAATGGAATGTTGTTGTTTTTGTTGTTGTTGTTGTTTTCAGAGATTAGTTTGATGCAACTCGCCATGCTGCTGTATTTTGTGCAGGCTTTATCATCTCCTAGTAACTGCTGCAACCTACGTCCTTCTGACTCAGCTTAGTCATGCATCTCTTAGTCTCCCTCTACGAAAGTCCTCTCGTTCACTACACACTACAGTGAACCCTATAATGCCCCATTTACAGAGTGGGAGCTTCTCAGTGCCCTTGCACATTGCCCTGACACAGCTCCTGGGCCCGATCGGATCCACAGTCAGATAATTAAACATCTCTCGTCTGACTACAAGCAACATATTGTCGTGATCTTTAACTGGATCTGGGGCGATGACGTCTTTCCATCTCACTGGCTGGAGAGCACCATCATACCAGTGCTCACACCTGACAAAAACCCTTGATGTGGATAGCTATTGGCGCATCAGCCTCACCAACACTCTTTGTAAGCTGCTGTCGACAGTTGGGTTGGGTCCTGGAGCCACATGGCCAATTGGCTCCATGCCAGGGTGGCTTCTGCCTGGGTCACTCTGCCACTGATAATCGTGTGTCCCTAGAGTCTGCCATCCGTACAGCCTTTTCCAGACGCCAACACCTTGTTGCTGTCTTTTTTTGATTTACGAAAAACGTATGACACCACATGGCGACATCATATTCTTGGCGCATTATACAAGTGGGGTGAAATTTCCTGTCATTTTGTACTTTCCATGTCCAAGTTGGTGCCTCCCGTAGCCTAGGACAATGGGGTCCTGCAGGGCTCTGTATTTATATATCTATTTTTAGTGGTCATTAACGGTCTAGCAGCAGCTGTAGGGCCCTCCGTCTCACCTTCTCTGTATGCAGACGCCTTCTGCATTTCGTACTGCTCCACCAGTACTGTTGTTACTGAGGGGCACATACAGGGAGCCATCCATAAGGTGCAGTCATGGGCTCTAGCCCACAGCTTCCAGTTTTTGGCTGCAAAGTTGTGTGTTATGCACTTCTGTTGGCATCATACCATTCATCTGGAACCAGAACTTTACCTTAATGACGATATACTCACTGTAGTAGACACATATCGATTCTTAGGACTGGTTTTTGACAGCTGATTGACTTGGCTTCCTCACCTTCATCAGCCTAAGCGGAAGTGCTGGGAGCACCTCAATGCCCTCTGCTACCTGAGCAACACCAAATGGGATGCAGATCGCTCTAAGCTGCTGCAGCTCTACAGAGCCCTTGTTCAATCACACCTTGACTATGGGAGTGTGGTTGATGGTTCGGCAGCACCCTCAGCGTTGCGTTTACTCGGCCCAGTGCACAACTGTGGCGTTCGACTAGTGACAGGAGCTAGTTCGGTGACCAGCATCCTTGCGGAGTTTGGAGTCCCTCCATTGCAGGTCAGGTGTGCACAACTGCTCACCAATTACGTTGCACACATTCGTAGTTATCCTGTGCATCCGAATTACCATCTCCTTTTCCCACCCACAGTGGTTCATCTCCTGCATCTGCGGGCCAGGTCAGGGCTTCCAATTGCAGTTTGTGTCTTGACTCGTTCTTTCCAAGCTGGAGTCCTTGCCTTTACCACCTATTCTTGAAGTCCATTCACGTACGCCTCCATGGTGTATACCTAGGCCGCGGCTTTGCCTGGACCTTTCACATGGCTCTAAGGACTCAGTTAAGGCTGCGGCTCTCCGCTGCCACTTCCTCTCCATTCTTGACACGTTCCAAGCCCACGAAGTGGTTTACACCTATGGCTGGTGATCACACTGGCTTTGCATATGTCCATGAAGGACATATAGAACAGCATTCCTTGCCCGATGGCTGCAGTGTTTTCACTGCTACATCTACATCTACATCTACATTGATACTCCGCAAGCCACCCAACGGTGTGTGGCGGAGGGCACTTTACGTGCCACTGTCATTACCTCCCTTTCCTGTTCCAGTCGCGTATGGTTCGCAGGAAGAACGACTGTCTGAAAGCCTCCGTGCACGCTCTGATCTCTCTAATTTTACATTCGTGATCTCCTCGGGAGGTATAAGTAGGGGGAAGCAATATATTCGATACCTCATCCAGAAACGCACCCTCTCGAAACCTGGCGAGCAAGCTACACCGCGATGCAGAGCGCCTCTCTTGCAGAGTCTGCCACTTGAGTTTGTTAAACATCTCCGTAACGCTATCACGGTTACCAAATAACCCTGTGACGAAACGCGCCGCTCTTCTTTGGATCTTTTCTATCTCCTCTGTCAACCCGATCTGATACGGATCCCACACTGATGAGCAATACTCAAGTATAGGCCGAACGAGTGCTTTGTAAGCCACCTCCTTTGTTGATGGACTACATTTTCTAAGGACTCTCCCAATGAATCTCAATCTGGTACCCGCCTTACCAACAATTAATTTTATATGATCATTCCACTTCAAATCGTTCCGCACGCATACTCCCAGATATTTTACAGAAGTAACTGCTACCAGTGTTTGTTCCGCTATCATATAATCATACAATAAAGGATCCTTCTTTCTATGTATTCGCAATACATTACATTTGTCTATGTTAAGGGTCAGTTGCCACTCCCTGCACCAAGTGCCTATCCGCTGCAGATCTTCCTGCATTTCGCTACAATTTTCTAATGCTGCAACTTCTCTGTATACTACAGCATCATCCGCGAAAAGCCGCATGGAACTTCCGACACTATCTACTAAGTCATTTATATATATTGTGAAAAGCAATGGTCCCATAACAGTCCCCTGTGGCACGCCAGAGGTTACTTTAACGTCTGTAGACGTCTCTCCATTGATAACAACATGCTGTGTTCTGTTTGCTAAAAACTCTTCAATCCAGCCACACAGCTGGTCTGATATTCCGTAGGCTCTTACTTTGTTTATCAGGCGACAGTGCGGAACTGTATCGAACGCCTTCCGGAAGTCAAGAAAGATAGCATCTACCTGGGAGCCTGTATCTAATATTTTCTGGGTCTCATGAACAAATAAGGCGAGCTGGGTCTCACACGATCGCTGTTTCCGGAATCCATGTGGATTCCTACATAGTAGATTCTGGGTTTCCAGAAATGACATGATACTCGAGCAAAAAACATGTTCTAAAATTCAACAACAGATCGACGTCAGAGATATAGGTCTATAGTTTTGAGCATCTGCTCGACGACCCTTCTTGAAGACTGGGACTACCTGTGCTCTTTTCCAATCATTTGGAACCTTCCGTTCCTCTAGAGACTTGCGGTACACGGCTGTTAGAAGGGGGGCAAGTTCTTTCGCGTACTCTGTGTAGAATCGAATTGGTATCCCGTCAGGTCCAGTGGACTTTCCTCTATTGAGTGATTCCAGTTGCTTTTCTATTCCTTGGACACTTATTTCGATGTCAGCCATTTTTTCGTTTGTGCGAGGATTTAGAGAAGGAACTGCAGCCGGTGGCTGTATCTCTTGCTCTTGAACACATCATTCATCCCCTGGGGAGTCAGTTTCTTCTGTGTACTGACTCCTTGAGCAGCCTACAAGCTATCGACCAGTGCTATCCTCATCCTTTGGTAGCCACCATCCAGGAGTCCATCTATGCCCTGGAACGGTCAAGTCGTTCAGTGGTTTTTGTCTGGATGCCAGGTCATGTCAGAATCCCAGGCAACGAACTTGCCGACAGGCTACACAGAAAACACATATGGAGATCAGCATTTCAATAACTGGTCTGTGTTCGTTTTTACATCGCCAGGTTTTTTTGGCTTTGGGAGACGGAATGGCATAGTCTCAACACGCACGATAAACTGCATGCCATTAAGGAGACTACGAATATTTGGCAGTCCTCCATGCAGGCCTCTGACAGGGACTCTGCTTCTCTGCCGGCTCCGCTTTGCCACACTTGGGTGACCCACGGCTACTTCCTGCACCATGAAGACCCATCTCATTGTCAATGTGGTGCGCAGTTGTGGCCCATGTTCTGGCGCACTGTCCCAGTTTGACAGCCTTGCGACGAAATTTTCTGTTACTTAACTCGTTGCTGCTAATTTTATCTGACAACACCTCATCAGCTAATTTAGTTTTACATTTTATACGTGACGGTGGGTTTTATTTGATCTAAATTTTAGCGCATGTCCTTTGTCCCTCTGTTTTCTCCACCCTAGTGCTTTTAGGGTAGAGGTTTTAATATGTTGCAGAGTGGCTGGCTTCTCCTTTTTATTCTCATGGTCAGCCAGCCATGGTAATCTGTTTTGTCGTTTTAATCTCTTGTACGTGTTTCTGTCTTATCCCCTTTTTTCCATTTAAGTGTTTGTTGCCCTTCCATCGTTCTTGTGGTTTTCCCTTTCTGACTGTTTGGTGTTGTCAGTCTTGCTTGTTTTTTTCTCACCCTTGTGGCATTGTTTTATTCGGAACAAGCGACGGATGACCTAGCAGTTTGGTCCCTTCCCCCCTCTTTTAAACCAACCAACCAATCTCCCTCTACGATTTTTACCCTCCACGCTTCCCTTCAGTATGAAGTTGATGATCCCTTGATGCCTCAGAATGTATACTACCAACTGATCCCTTCTTCTAGTCAAGTTGTGCAACAAATACCTCTTCTTCCCCGTTCTGTTCAGCACCTCCTAGTTAGTTATGTGATCTACCCATGTAATCTTCAGCATTCTTATGTAGCACCACATTTCAAAAGCTTGTATTCTCTTCTTGTCTAAACTGTTTATTGTCCATGTTTCACTTCCATACATGGCTACACTGCGTATGAATACTTCCAGAAGAGTCTTCCTGATGCTAAATCTGTACTCGATATTAACAAATTTCTCTTCAGAAATGCGTTTCTTGCCATTGCCAGTCTACTTTTTATGTCCTCTCTACTTTGACCATCATCAGTTATTCTGCTGCCCAAATAGCAAAACATCTACTACTTTAAGTGTTTCATTTCCTAATCTAATTCCATCAGCATCATCTGATTTAGTTTTACTACATTCCAAAGCTACAAAACTCTACCATCTGGTGAGCAAAATGTATGAGACTGGCAAAATACATTCAGACTTAAAGAATAATATAGTAATTCCAATCATAAAGAATGCAAGTGTCGACAGGTGTGAAAGTTACTGAACTATCAGTTTAACCAGTCGCGGCTGCAGAATACTAATACGAATTCTTTACAGATGAATGAAAAAAATTTGTAGAAGCCGACCTCGGGGAAAATGTTGGAACACACGATGCTATACTGACCCTACGACTTATCTTAGAAGATAAGGTAGGGCACATTCTGAGGCAAGGGATCACAAGTTTAGTATTAGAGAGAAGAGGGAGGGTAAAAATTGTAGAGGGCGACAGAGAGATGAATCCAATAAGCAGCTACAGAAGGATGTAGGTTGCAGTAGTTGCTGAGATGAAGAAGCTTGCACAGTATAGAGTAGCATGGAGAACAGCATTAGACAAGTATTTTGACTGAGACGACAACAACAACAACAACAATAATAATAATAATAATAATAATAATAATTACCCACATTTTTGCTTGCCACCTGTGACTGAAGTTTTAAGTAGTTGTGGAAATTGCATGATCTCTGAAATTGGGGACAATTCATTTTGTATAGTTAAATATCCTAAATTACATGGTGTAGTGATATTGATTCTTCCAATTCCTTGTGTTTTTTGGTCTGTTGTTAATCAGTTGAGCAAAATTATTAAGTTGAACAAACCGTTTCATTTACAAATATTTTATTCACAGGATATGAACTATTCAGGAACAAATCATGTTACAAAGGGGTTTTATAAAATTCAGAGGTATTTCAAAAATATAATTAAGTTCGCACTGAACCCCTAATGCATTGAGGAGTGATTAGCTATGGTGTCGATCAACTGTATGAAACTGTGGTTTTTCACAGTTTTTCTGAATTTTGTGGCAGATTCCCGTGCACAGAATTTAAGTCAGTTTATTATGTTTGAATGAGAGATCTTTTTCCTGTGATATGCTGCGACTGGAACAGACATGCACCTATGACCATTTATGAAAATGTAATTTCACAACAAAATTTTACGTTAGTCTTTCGTTTCCTAAATGGAGAGATCAGAAATTGTTGGTGCTAAGATTAAATGTATGATGATGTGGTTTCTTTTTGAAAATTGTTTACTTTTGCATCAGCATGGAAAATAGTCCTAACATCATATTCTTCACAATCTTCTTCTTCTGCAGCACCACAACTTACGATCAGTCTTGGCCTCTTTAACTATTTTCTTCCATTTATCCCAGTCCCTTGCTAGTGTTTTCTAATTCCTACTACCACTCCCTCGTGCCATCTGCTTTTTGCTCAGCCACATTTTCTCTGTCAACCTGACTTTCCTTGGTATATCTTTTTTGGTATTTCTGTATCATTCATCTGTACCACATGTCCAGCTCATATCAGCCTAGATAATTTCACATGTCTTCTAACCGGCTGGTCTTTGCAGATTTTGTACAACTCATGGTTGTATCTCCTCCTCCATCTTTCCCTTTCGCAAATTGGGCTGATTATTCTCCTTGGTATCCTTCTCTCAAACGCATCCAGCGATTCAATGTCCTTTGCTGCCAGAGCCCTGGTCTCAGAGGCATATGTAAGCACTGGTCTGATCAGTGTTTTATACGTGGTTAATTTTGTGGTCTTATCCAGGAGGCTTGAAGGTAGAAGCTTTGTTAAGGCAAAATAAGTTTTATTGGCTGCAATTGGTCTCCTTCAAGCTGGTTGTAATTGAATCCAGGACTTGAAATGATCGACTTTTTCAAAGGTATAACTACCCATCATTACTTCGGTTGGCATGTTCTCCCCGTGCGCATTCCCAGCAGCTAAGTATTTTGTTTCATGCTCAATATTTCTGCCTATCTTTTAAAGTGCGGTGAATGTATCTTCCATTGCTGTCAGAGTTCTTGCTACTATGTCTGTTGTCCGCAAAAGCCAATATCTGCATAAATTTATGAAATATCGTTCTCCTATTAAAGATATTTGTTTCTCTCATCACCTTTCCCAAAGTGCCGTTGAATAGGAGGCATGCCAGTGCATCACCTTGCTGTACTCAATGTTTAATTTCCAAACTATTGGACAAAATTCCTCCAGTTTTTATGCAATTTTGTGTTTCATTTTGGTTCTTACTACTCTCATCAATGTGGTGTGTGTGTGTGGGGGGGGGGGGGTTTCCCCCAGAATTTGTCTTACGGCAAATATCTGGTTGATATATGTGGCTGTAGGCTTTCCCGCTGTAAACTGTTGATGAAGGTTTCTCGGGTCTCCAACCGGGTGGTAGCATTGATGTCTCGTGACGTTTTGGAAAGTGCCATACTACCCATCTTCTTGCGAAGTGTCGAGATTTGCAGAGAGTAGGCTATTTATGTGCGCGGTCACCTCCTCCACTAGACCTCGGGAGGCTACGGTGGACCGGTGGCATGCGCGCGGTGGTGGGGATAGCTGTCGTCCACGACGGCCACGCTCAGTTCTCGGTGTAAGCATTCTGTCTGCGTCCGCGGCGGAGGACGTTGATGGGCGCGGTCCCGACATATTACCGCCATCGCAGGATTCCATGCTGTGCTGAGTTGGTATCCCTCATATCTGTTGACCAGATTGTTGTGAATCCTTAGTTCTGTGGATTCTCTGATAGTGCTTTCCCAGAAGCCAGACGCTTGGCACAGTACCTTCGTGTTTTCGAAGTTGAAGGTGTGTTCTTCATTTATGCTGTGTTCTGCTATGGCTGATATAAGGATTCAACAGAGATGAGGGATACCAACTCAGTGCAGCATGGAACCCTGCAATAGCAGCAATCTGTCGGGAGTGCGCCCGTCAACATCCTCCGCCGCAGACGCGGACAGAATGCTTACACCGAGAACTGAACGCGCACATAAATAGCCCGCTCTCTGCAAATCTTGACGCTTCACCAGAAGATGGGTAGTATGACACTTCCCGAAACATTGCGAGATATCAACACTATCACCCGGCTGGAGACCCGAGAAACCTTCAACATCATCTGGTTGATAGTTGGCTTACCAGGGATAAATCCACATTGGTACAGCCCTGTTTCCCTCACTATTATTGGAAGGAGTCAGTCATACAGAATGTTAGAGAGGTTTTTATATCCTAGATCAAGCAGTGTGATCCCTCTATTGTTACTACGTTCCATCTGGTATTCTTTCTTATATATGGGTCATATAACTCCCTCTTCAACGTTTGAGGCATTTTCGCTTCTTCCCCTATTAGTTTAACCATTTTCAGGATGTTCATTTCCAGTTCAGAGCCTCCTTGCTTGAAAAGTTCTGCTGGAATGCTGTCTGTTCCTGCTGCCTTTCTCTTTGCATTTCTCACCTCTTCTAAGTTAGGTGGGTCCACACTATTATCCGAGTCCTCTTCCTCCTGTATTTCTGTTGGATTCCTTGGTACAACTGACATCTTTTCTTCCCACGTCTTACCTTGTTTCGTTCTGCGGAAACCTTATATCTCTTCTGAGACCTTTTGGACAATTCTTCAATTGGAATAAATTAGGAAATTATCATGCGCTAAGTCTGGTTATGAGTGAATTTGAGTAGGTGATTCAACAAGGCCTCCTTCATCCACCAGTTCCTCTGCTAGTTCTATAATGAATTCTACCAGATATTTGCTAGTAGGCATCTGCTTTTATATAAAACATAGGAATTTAAAATTGGCATCGTAAAAAGTTAGCACTAGCATTGACATTGGATGCTGTCATTTTGTGTTTTGTTGTCAGAGGAAGTACACTCCTAGTGTCTTTTCATTTCAAGAACATTAAATAGTCTAGCTTGTGAAACAAAAGTTTCATTTTTTCGGCTTTTGGGAAATTAGATCTTTACCTAGCCCATTTCGAATTTTCTGTGATGCAGTCTTGAAAATAAATACAAAATGTGTACTGTACAACAATTGAGACACTTTCCACAGTGTGTAATCTTATGAGGCACAACACATGGCAACCATGGAAATGCAAACTTCCCAGAACAAGTAACACACAATGTTGTCTGTGTTCCTTTCCTATCTAAATGAGTAACAATTGCTGCCATTTGTTTTTCTGTGGTAGCAAAAGCATCATATAGTACCTTTATACAGATGACAAACATTAAAGACAAATGTTGTAATACATTTATAAAGCTGAGAAATGACCGACATAGGTCCAACATTGCTTGTCGTTTTGAGTATAATCCACGTGAAATAATAGCTATGTCGCTCATCTCAAGTGGCTTTGTAGATCAGCCAGCTGGTTCTTTCCATCGATAGTACTTCGCCACAAGTCCAGTTGTTGAACACCCCGTCTTCTCTATCATAATTGGTCCATCTTCATTTTGCTTTATTTTTATGCCTTTGGTTGCCATGTTCTTACAGAAGGTTCCTGTTACCGTAAGAATTTCCGACAAAAAAAGGTCATATTCTAGCACACACAGGATTGAGTCAGTCTTCTTCTAAAACTGTGTTTTGTTCATTTTGGCGTTGCATGGACCCACAACTTATTGTGAAACTACGAAATTCTACAACGCAGTCTCATTTACCAATGGTTTCTTCACAGGATGTGAACTACACACTAACAAAAGCTATTGCAAAGAGTATGTTTAAAAATTTCAAAAATACCATGAAATAAGTTTACATTGGACCCTTCACATTTTTCCTTTTATTACAGCAATAATTCCGCCACATGTGACATGTGAAAGGAAGATGTTGAGGTCCTATGTTTCTCAGTGAATGTCTCATACAGTGGCAGGACTTCTTTGATCCTGGCTATATTATAGATTCTATGAACGATTAAGTTTATGGAATCTGAAGTAGCTAGTCATAAATTGGTGACTTTGTTAAATTATCAAAGAGCAGGCTCATGCATTGCTTGTCGATGGTCCAGTTAGTCTTAAGATCAGGTGAAAGTTAGAATTTCTTTTACAAATTTGTACATTTTTATCTTTACTTAAAGATGTTCATTATGTGTTAAAATCATAGACTACCCTGATGATGTTTGCCATGCTGAAGTAAAAGTCAGAAGCTAGTTGTGAAAAAATAGTTTCAAAATGGTGAGGCTGATTCTAGTTTACTTCCTCATGAATATGTCAAAAATGTGGCATAGTGTTCTGAAAAACAAGAAGTCAAAGTTCATTTATCTTCGGGTGCACCCCCCCCCCCCCCCCTCTTCCAGTAATGTATTTCATTTAATGTGCCTGTCTCCTTAGAAATGGACAATTTTTGTATCCTGACTCTAGTATTTATTGACATCTGTCTTTACATGGTGCTACTCTCTCTTTCTCAACTTTCTTCTTCATTGCACTTGCTGCATATGGTTAACTTTACTCGAATGCTGCTGATTAGCTGTTTGTCAGGAATAGTGCACCCCCTATCGTAAAGTACTGTTAACAGCAGTTGTCTTAACCTAAAATAATTTCTTCTGTTTTGTGTTATTTTGGAGCTGACTTTAATGCAGTGAGACTGTCATAAATACAAATTTTGGTTTCTTCTCTTATTCTAGCTGAATTGTCTTACTGCTGTACATCAGGCAGTAGTGAATGTCCAATATGTTCTGCGGCATTGTTTTTAACTTTACATTTGATCTGCACAACTTCTGCTAATCACTTTTATTGTACAAACAACATTGAATTATACACCCCTCAAGTAATCATTTCCCCTGAATCAGGCTGCGCTATCCAGCTTTTGTAGTTTTGTCAAGTTCTACCTTTATTGTTGGATTCATCAAAATTCAAAATTCCTCATTGAGCTGTACAATCAATCTCAATGATCATTGATAGTTGTTACAAGATTGTCACCATCATTGTAGGACAATATTGCAAGGTAATAAAACTATGAACAAATTATATTTTTGTATCACTACCGCAACTGACAAAATTGTTAGCAGGTATTGCATCATATGTCTTTAGAGAAGACGAGTGTCATTGTTTAACCTACCCCCCCCCCCCCCCCCTCTCTCTCTCTCTCTCTCTCTCTCTCTCTCTCTCTCTCTCTCTAAGTATTTCGTGCTTAAACTCCATGCTATCTGTGTTGAAGTAACTTGCTGTTAATATCCCAGATCTATTTTCTGTGCTTGTAAATGACAAATCGCACCGTGAGATGACAGTGTACCACAGTTGGCAAGTTATTTCCCTCTGGATTAGTTGCTGTCTTTAAGGTTAACACATCCTCAAGTCCACAGTAAATGTATTTTATTCATATGCGTACATCAGTTCGTGTAATGTCATTCATTGTAATGCTGTGGAGTAGAAACCTGGAAAGGACAGTAATAAACTTAAATAGAATTTTTGACAGATTTAGAAGTGTATGAGATGGTGTGTACTCACCTTCTTGAAACCATGTGTGATGAATCTGAAGAATAAGTGTGGTTAAAATATTGTTGCTGTGTTAGTGTTACTTGTGATGGCTGTCTGCATAAAAGGTTTAATAAGTATTGTTAGTGTGTTGGCCTGTAAAGTAAAAACTGAGGTGCTGCACAGTATAATTAGCCCTTCATTAGACAATTTACTCACTGATATTCACTTCACCATACTTACTACTAACACTTGTTTGAAACAAAATCTTAAAAGGATGAAATTTTAGAAACTTGTTCAAAATTGACCAAGTGTTGGAACAATAAATTTCTTTTGCGGGTCTGCCCACAATTATAATATATTTACATTGAATGTTTCATTCAGTCTGAGACATTTCAGGACGTAATGAAGAAACCCTCTTTCCCTCAGCATTTTCCAGCCTGTGATATCACCTTGCTATGTGGCACCTCAAGTGACTAACAACTGTTTAAACTGCCTTCTAATGTGATAGATGGCACAGTTATTTTTGAAGTACACTTCAGCAAAATCTAAAAGTCTGTCTGGTAACCATGTAAATTTACTAGTATCCAGCTGAATGTTTCTCTTATTTGTGCTTCATTCTGTTTTTTGCTATTTTAATTATGGTTTACGTTTGAATGCATTTATGTATTCCATAGTCAGCCTCAGTGCTTGTGAAGACATGGTTTTACTGTGCATATAAATTGTGTTGTCCATTATTCCACTGTCTGCCAAAGGCAAATCTTCTGACTGTGAAAGCCATTCCTAGAGTTTGATCTTACTTGCATCCTTCAGTTTGACCAATTGTCACACTCTGTCAGTGGGAGATAGTTTCACCGTAAATATACGCTTAATGGAATAGTGAAGTCTTACAAATTAGTGCAAAAAATACACTTTAAACAGCTGTATACAATGCGGAGGCTTCTAAAAGTGTCCATTCTTTGTACTGGACAAGGGCAGATTGTTACAGGTTTTAAGATTCCAGAATGTCTGGTGAATTTTGTTTCCAGAGAGTTGGTTTTGGCTAGTATAAATAAAGTTTGTAATTCATCATAAAGTGTATTTAATAATTAGCAAAAGACATAACAGTGAAGCAGCAGCATTAAAAAGATTTGTCCCATAGCATGTGAGTTGGCTGAAGTATTTTAATGCCTATTGAAGACTGTAGTACTCATATGTTATCACTAGATTAGCCAGAACCATGTAAAGATATTGCATTTACATGTTGTAATATTGAGTTATTTGTAGGGTAAAGTCCAGTAACAGCAGTGACGATATTAAATATTTCTGTTATGTTTGTTGCTATTTCGTATTTTGTTACTCAAGCCGTGCATGCCAAAGTAAGCTGTTGTTGGACATGTATAAGGATACAGAACTTGTGTATAATTCCAACTTCATCAGGCAGAATTTTCTGGCTGAAGGACAGCTGTTATGTAGAAATGGATGTAACATGCGTTGTTGTACTTGCACATGTTATATGTAATAGAAATGTGAAAAGATACTATTAAACATGTCTGCTGTTCCAGTTTGTTTGCATTATTCGTGTGTAATATACTTAAATGTATTTGTGGAACTTACTTGTCTTCCTCTGATGATTTAGCTCTCTCTTTAGTAATTTGAGATATAGTTCATTTAATTGCTGTGAATTTATGTTTCCTGTTTATATATACATACTTAATAAGAAAAAATAGGACTATCAGACATTCGTGCATACTAAGATGCTGCTACAATGGATTACACTTTTACTTAGAACTACAACTTTTTAAATTGTAGTAATTACTGAAGTGTAAAATTATGTTCATTGTTTTGGAAATGGTAATTGGAGTCTTAATAGAAGTGTTGCTGGAATTTCTTTCTCTCTCTCTCTCTCTCTCTCTCTCACTCACACACACACACACACACACACACACACACACACACACACACTATTAATGTATCGACATGAGTCAGATGTTGTGGGTTGATCATCTGTAAGAACTTACTTGATTGCAAATGCATATTGCAGCATGTGAAAGTAGCACCCCCCCCCCCCCCCCCCAAAAAAAGAAAGTCTCATAAACAGGGTATGGAGCAACTTCAACATCTTTCGAAGTGGGCACTACTACTATAAAATATGTACCCCCTTTTTATTATACTTTACTTTTACGAAACACGTAAGAGTTCTCGATGTGTTAAATTTTCTCAAAGAATAGGAAGAAACAGGTATGTATTAGAGCTGTTACTTCAGTAAGTTTGTCTGTAGCTGTAATCTGTGTAAGATAATTTGCAGCATTTTTGATAAGTCAGTCCTATATACTGTAGAATAGATGACGGTGCATGTAGTGCTGTTGTAACCATAATATGAATTTTGTTTTACTAATGATTGTAATCTATTAAATGTATGCAGGTTGGTTCGTGTGGAAGTGGAAAACTTTGTAACAAGGTGATAGTGTGCTAAAATAATTTGAAAAAATTGAAACTTTTCTGCTCCAAAATAAAAAATTGTAATCAATACAAAATAAATATGGTTACATGATCGTATTACTAAAGTGTCATGTATATTGAAATTCTTAAAACCAATTGTAATTTTAGGAATATTTCTGAAATATTTAGAGCAGAAATACAGAAAGAGCACGGTATTGGTGTAAGTGAGGTACTGCAAAATTGTGTACCATTATGTTATTTTGCTTTTGTATTTGGTTAACTTACATTTTAGATTTCTTTAGTTTGTCTGTTTATTGGAATTTTCACATAGTGTATTTTTCTCCACTGAGATGACATTAGCCACTTGTTGAAGAGTTTTCTCTAGACTGGTTTGACTAACTGTGGTTTTTATTTTTGCTGCAAAAATTTCTCAGTTATGTGGAGAATAATACTCCATACATATGTCATTATTACATCTCGGATACTAATAATTCTTAACTGCGATAGAATATTGTAAAAAAAGAAAAAGAAAAGTATAATATTCTTCTAGAACAAAATGTGTATTAGTTTGAAACTCGCAATAAACTCTGCCATGCAGTAGCTTGTGTTTTTGTATGCCTTAAGGAAAAAAATGTTAAATATTCTGTGCAAAATGTAAGGCAAATTATTAAAATTGATGAGACTGTAATCACTATTCCAATTGTGACATAGTGAAAAGAAGGCAGTAAGGGACTGGTTCTGGGCCCACAGATCCTAAATAGGACAAAAATGTGTCATAATGTTATTTGTTGGAAGAAAAATAATTTAAGGAGTAAAAATAACAACTCTTCAAGTAGTTGTTTTGCTGAGTCGTCAGTAGTCACATAAACAGGGCTGGAAGCCTTTGCTGGCTTTGCCGAATCCTCGTTTGGGGTAATAAAGTACACACACATTATGCTGGCACTGCAGTTAGACTGAGGTGAAGGAATGTCAAGGGTAGGGAGTGGGAACAAGAGTAAGGTCAGGGCAGCTGATAGCTGGGAAGAAGAGACGGCAGGTGCATGGGACAGGAATAGGGCACTGGTGAGCTTGTCCTGGCTACAGACATGAAGAATTGTACACAATGCGTGCACAATGATAAGGAGGTGTGATTGAGAGAGTGTAATAGAGAGGCTGTGGTGAAAAGGTTGTGAGTGCAGGGCAAATGAAATTTGGGTCATGGGGCAGGGGCAGAGGTGGGTATGGTGTACGGGCAAACTGAGACCAGGACGACCACGGAATCAAAGGATGTGTCGCAACAAGCAAAGTCAACTCCCATCTGTATAAAAGAACATTGTTTTCCACATTGACTCCGTTATAATTGTTCATTTACTTTACACAGTCACCTGGTTTTGGCAGTGAATCATTAAGTGCTTATTGATAACCTTGAAATTTTACATTTGAGTCATCAAATGAAAGTATGATTTTTCAACTTGATCCTCTTGGATTTATTTGAAATTAAGTATGCTTGTAGTATTCATAAATAACATGAAACTTTTTTTCATATTTATCTGGTAAAAGGTTACTGAGTAATGGGTGCTCAAAAAAATTTTTTTTTCTTGCAGAGTATTGTTGATTTGTTCACACCTTGTATTCTAATTAAGCTAAAACATTGAAACTGAGTTTGTCGGAAAGCTCTTTTTAAGGGACTTTTGGGGTCACTGTAAAAAGTAACTTTAAGATTATGCTGTAAAACTCCCTCAAAAATTAATTTCAAATATTAGGTTTACTTCATTGGCTGTGTGTCACTGCGGTTAAATGTGGATATATCTTGTAATAGATTGTAAAAAAAATTTGCCTTAGTCATTGTTTAATTTAAAAATTAGAGTTGCAAATGCTTACAAATAATCAGTACAGCTGAATATGAGATATTGGCTTAAAATCCATTAGTAGTTCTTGTTGCTGAGGTAAGTCATATCAGTCCGACTAATTATGCTTCTAGCCAGTCAGTTTGTTGTACATCACTGTTTCTGGTGGCTGCGAGAATGTATAGGTTTGCCCTGTAGCAGTTTGAGGGTTATGATCAGTTTTACTTCCCTGCTGATTAGGGAAATAATGTCTGCATGAGTAGGAATGTGAAAGATGTGGCTGTAAGACGCAAACTCTGATTTCATCCTTTTCCTGATTTGTTTAAACCACCAGTGTCCACTATTTTCACAATCAATATCTCCTTTGATGGCAAATGAATTTGGATTACTGTCAATAGCTGTCACCAGTTCAACTTTGCTTTCATTATAGTTCAGGTTAACGTATTCCATTCTTGCTTAGGGGAATAAAGGTGTAAAGCTTTTGTGTCCTTAAAATTGTGTAGCATTTCTCAAATCTATCTGTAAGTTTCAATCCTTCTTTTTCGTGATCTTCCATAGTAGTCTATTTGAAATTAATCCCTTCCACATTATCCTTGGCAGACAGCTTTTTAGGTGTCAAAATTTAATCAGTGTAAGAATGTTGCAGGCTTGCTCAGGTAGCTAGTCGCTTGACTGCTCCGTCGACAATGATCGCTGGCTCCGTTACCATGAGGGGTGGCTCAAAATGCCACTGGGTTTCAATGTGGAAATCATCTTTATGATAGCACAAGTTGATTTTGTTTTTATTACTATACTGGGCTGTCACTCTGTCGGGAAGTAATGTATTTTGCTAGCTGTATTACTAAATTTTTTGGTGAGACAGGTTGGACTTTTAACACACGCACAGCAACATTGTCATGATAAATGTGAAATCACTTTAGATAGTGATTCCATGCTTGTCCCAATTTAAATTTTCAGGAAACAGAGGAAAACAATATCTTTCCCACTAATCTTCTTGAATTTTAAAAATACAGTTTCCAAAATTCAGTAACGATGCTTGTGTTTTATGTCATAGAAAAGTTTTTTCCAATGAACACAGATTCGTAGGTCTAGCTTAATTGGAACACAAATTGTGAACAAATCAATAGTGTTCTGCAAGTCAATATTTGATATATTTTTATTTATATTTTAGCACTAATTACCTTTTTGCCAGAAAAATCTGAAAAAATGCTGTGTGTTACTGTCCACAAATACTACCTCAGTGACTATAAGTGCTTGGGAAAAACCTGGGAATTTTTTCATTGTTTTAGTTTTCAATTAATAGATAACTCTAACAAGGAATTTTACTTTAGCCGACAACTGTAAAATAATACTGCAGCAATAAAACATAAACGAGAGAATAATACAAGAATAAAACTTGAGTGGCAAAGAAAATGTGCCATTTACAACAACAAAACACAGTGGACACACAAGCGTCTACCGACAGCAAAAGTGTCAAAGGCTATGCAATACTTTGTAACAAGAAACTGCTTTCGATGTGTCTTTAGCCTGGATCTCATGTCGATGAGCATGATGACATAACTGTTTACATTCCTAGTAGATCACGGGAAAATATTGTGAATGGTGGTTTGAGAAACGTTACTTTCAAAGTAAATTCCCTTTTACCCAAGATGAATTATGTGTGAGAATGTGTAATAAATGTCTTAAATCATGAAGCATTGGACTCTCATTCAAAACTTAACACTGAGGACCAGTCACTTAGAAATATTTCAGGCCCAGAAGACAAGCCATTTATACCGTTATTTAATATTTCACCAGCATATTTATATTTTTTATATTTGATGTATCTTAAAGCATAACTCACACTAAAATGATCTAGTTTCAAGTTTACTTTTTCATATTTATTTTAGTTCTTTCATAGATTACAGATTACAAATTATGCTATAACAAAGTGTAGTAATAATAATAATAATAATAATAATAAAAAGGCACGAAGAGAGTTCTTGTGAAATTGCCCACGTAATTGGCTTTTCTATGGAAAAGTCGAAGTGGTCAATGAAACATATACTCAGCCAGGTAACCCATGTAATGTTCGATGTACAGCAGAGAAATTTTTAATTGTGGCTGTCAGAAATATTCAGTTAATGCAATTTAATCTGTGTTCTTAGGGCCCTGCCTAATCGCTATCAGAAAAAAGGCAAAAAAGTTTTGATGGCCAATATTTATGAAATCTGAGCTTTCGTAGCTATAGTATATTAATTTGAACCATTAACTTTTCCTATTTGTGTGTTTGTGCAACTTAACAATGATATTGTTATTGGCCGACTACGTCATGTATCCTATGCTTTGACTGCGCTGTCATTGCCTGGTGGGCCTATGTGATGTGAGCTGTGATTGGCCGACCAAAATGCATTGCAATCTCAATTTCAGTGGTTTGGAAGATATTGTGCTGTATTTGGGAAGATATTGTGCTGTATTTGGTGGAATTCCTGTTTATCTTTTTGTAATATGAAAATAAGCAGTGTAAAGTAGCCACACATCCAAGATCTTTCGAAAACGCATTGTTTACTGGGTTTTGTTTCCTAAAGTGCCAGGAAGTTATGTACTGGTGTATAAAACATTCACCATTCAAAAGCTTGATAAGTTTTACTTGTCCAAGATAAAGCGTATTGTCACGTAACACAAAAAATGTACTTTCACGAGGGCAGTGGCAGCTTCAGTGTAAGAGCGTGAGCACGTGAACACCCAAAATTTACACACTTATTGGGGTTATTTTTCTTTGAATGCTCTCAAGCATAACATAGATGCTACATCTGAAAGATATGGCTCTTAAATCTAGTGTGCTACTGCTCCTCTAGGCCTTGTGAAACTTGGCATCAGGGTCATGAGCACACCTTCAGTTGTGCACATTTTAAGGAACTTTTGCACTTGTGTATCGTGTGTGACATAAGTGATTTACGGGTCAAATACTTACAGATTTGATAAACAACATGCATGGTTCATGATGTGCACAGCTAGCTCTATTCGAAAGCCACTTCCTTTCAGCTGCTAGTAGAGTAGTTGTGCAGAATCAACATTCATTTTAGGTCTCTTATTTAATCATCACTGTTGCTAACGGACATTGCACCATGACACAGGCATGAACAAGACTCATTGATGACCGGACGGTCAGTTCATAATTTTTGTGGAGGGAGGGGGAGGAAAATGGCATACTCTAGCTTTGAACGCAGGCTCGTCTGCTTTGTAGTCCAACTCTGTCACCTCTTAACCGCAACACCATGGTTCTGAGGAGGGGGGTGCGCTGGGGTGTTTCCCTTGTGAGAATCATAAAGACCTAAAGCACATCACCGTCAGTTGAGAGATAGTAGCATTTATTCATACTTCTGAAATCTATTGATCTTATGGTGAGCCATGTTTAACTTCACTGTAGGCCCACATTGTATATATGAAAATTCAAGAAAGCTGTATCACTGGTTTCTCTGATACTCATATAAATGTGGGGCTGACGACCGTGTCCTTTAGGCCCTTATAGTTCTCAGCACCTCATTTGTATTCTAGTCAAGTGATCACGGCTCTTTGTGTTTGGAGTTGGTTGTTTACTGTGCGCGAATCGGCTTTTGTGTGCAGTGTAAATGTAAACTATGTTGAATCTTTTTTAACTGCTAACAGAAAAGTAAAGCTGTGAGGATGGGTTGTGAAATGTGCGTGGGTAGCTCAGTCAATAGAGCAGTTGAACGCAAAAGGCAACTGTCCTGAGTTCGAGTATTGGTCCGTCACACAGCTTTTATCTGCCAGGAATAACAGATCCTTTTTTGAGAGAATGGCAGTCAAATCAGCATGACTACAAGTGAACGTTTAACAAGGACGTGTACAGTTTCCGCGAGTTGCACATGTGCAGTGTAAGAATATCTGATATTCAGCCCGGTAGTAAATTTGTGAACAAAAAAAATTGTTAGGGATCTTGTACATTTGTCCAAAAAAATGGTTAATCATGAAAGCTCCCACTTACACAAAAATGCGAAATGGAGAGCTGCGAAAGGTTACACATAATTTCATTATTGCTCTAACTGTACTTAATTATGTACAGAACAAAAAATTCCCCAAAAATAATTCTTTCTTTTGTTAGATAAGTTTCACATATTATTATTACTGTTGGTTTTTATCAGCAGTAGCTGTAGTTATATAAACTTGTTGATAAGCTTAACTGTTCTACAGCAGATGCTGTTAATATCACACTCTCACATTTTTCTGAATCTGAAAGTTTGTAAACACCCAGAATGTATACTTGCGAGCCCCACTGGATGAGGGTTATAGTTTAACTGGAAAATTTGGAAAAGTTTTTTCTCTTTCCCACGAATACACCCTGTATGTGCATGCAAAAAGACTACTAAACACGTGCCCTTGTGTGCGACAGCACTGGCTCTGGCTGCCAAGGCTAGACTGCAAGCAATCTGGGCGGTGGGCAATTGCACAGGTGGAAACTGTCCATGCAATGTATACTACTTTCTCATAACCATCCTGTCCTCAACTTTGGTCAGTCATTGTCCTTCAGCCACCTATACCCTTTCCTGTTCCCACACCACAGCCTTCTGTTCCACCAAAGCATCCACAGTTTATTTACTTATCTCCTTTTCTGCCCTCCCCAGCCTTCTGTTTAACCTCCCAATTGCAACTAGTTGCCCTACCCCCTCTCCACCTCATCCCTGTATGCTCCTACAAACAGCACTTTACTGTCCCCCACCTGTACGCTCCACTCCTCCTTATCCCCACCCCACCACCCAGATTGCTTCTCCCATCATGTGCAGTTACTTGCAGTGTGCCCTCGGCCGTTAGAAACAGTAGTCAGGTGTGCGTGCGAGCGCTTGTCTTTAAGAAGAAGCCCTTCTGTCCGGAAGCTTACATGTTTAGTAGTCGTATTGTCGTGCATGTCTGCAACTCAATGTCTCCGCTATATGGTGAGTAGCAATCTACCCTTTCCATATATTGTCACACTTAATTTCAAATAAATTTGAGGAGGACATGTTTCAGCACTTGTTGATTTGACTAGGAATAATGTTGATGTCACAAGGAGTAACCCATTTACCCTGTGTGGGTGTGTAAACAAATATACAAATGTCATATAAATATGCAGGCTTGGGAAGACTGATTCCACACACCAAAACAAAAAAAAAGTGTAGCAAACATGAGCTCTAAAATGCATATATTGAGAGCTATGAGCACTAGCTCATATTGGCTACTGTGAAACACATCTACTGTATAAGTGCTCATAGCTCTTGAGATGTGTGTTTTTTGAGTCCAAGTTTACTAGAATTTTTTTCTTGTTTTGGTGTAAGGAATCTGCCATCAAAGTCCGAAAGGGAAATTAGTTACATCCTGTATAAATACTGTAGTAGTAGACTCAAAGGATGTATTTAAATGACTGGCCAACATTGTATTCACCCACAAAGGCTGCCTGTAAAATTAGAAGGTTACGAGCAAGCACTTCAAAATATCGCCAGAATCAGCTGATTGTGTGGAATAAATGACTGGTCATAATATAACCAAGGTGAAAGATGGACTTGCTTGTATAAATTTGTTGCTGTGATACCTGGTATGGAAAACAACTTACACATGTATGTAATTCAGAGAAGTTTGTGTTGGAGGAGGGGCCATGGAGATGGCATGGGCTGGGAAACAGCGATAGAAATTCAGCATGTTGTGGTTGGCTGTGTGTTCTGACATTAGGTGGTAAACTCCACTCTAGGTCACAATTTGGCGATAGCCGTTCATTCATAGTCCAATTGGTTGATTGACCCATGTCAGATACACCTTGCTGTAACTTCAGAACATTTTATATGGGGAAAGGCCACCAACCAGCTGTTCAGCAAAGTTAACTGTTTTATGTGTGTATTGACGACCAAGCACCTGAACGATATGGTGAATTGTTCCCTTCACACCATAAATTATCTATAAAATTATTTGAAACATTTGGTTACCAAGTCATAGTACTCAGCCACCAAACAAGATAGCAATGAGCACCTTGCAATTATTGGTACATGTACTTCAGTCATTGGAGAGAAGCCTCATAATTGAGTTGGTGATGCATATGTTTTGAGAAATTGTCAGCATGCGCATTTGTCGAATTGTACAAACAGAAAAAGATAGTTAAAGGCAAAAGAGGATAGTTAGGAAGTAGTGTGAGTGATATATATCTCCAATTATTAAATTCCTCTCCCTACTCCTTTATCCATTTCATCCCTACTCCTACCCTTTACCTTCTCCCTCCCTACTATCACCACTCTACCAGCCCTCTCCTATCTGCTTCCTTTCACCCCTCTGTTTTATTTCCTTTTCTTTTCCCCATAAATTCATCCCTTCCTATCCCTTCTTTCCGCTCCCCTCCCCCTCTTAAGCCGTTCCTCCCCCCCCCCCCCTCCTCCTCCTCCTCCTCCTCCTCCTCTCTCTCTCTCTCTCTCTCTCTCTCTCTCTCTCTCTCTCTCTCTCTCTCTCTCTCTGAGTTATGACCTGCTCGTGCATTGTTTCAGTAATTCAGTTCTGATAGCTTGATAGCATTTTATGCACAATTTGCAAATTCCTTGAGAGGTACCAATTTTCATATTGATGTGTTTGAAAGCACTTCGTTCCTCTCACAAATAATAGATTTGCACAGTTGGTTTAAATTGTCTGTGTTTAAATTGGTTGTTAATACAAATAATTTTTTTTCATTGACTTTCCAAATGGAAATGAATTTAATTTTCAACAATAGAGCTTTCCATCTTCTTTTCCTTGGAATGTTTGTTCGTGTACAAACAGTCTGTTCCACACATTTCATTGGCATTGTATGCAAAACTCTCTTACACATTGCCTGTTATGTTTTGTTCCATTTTATACATTATTAATCTCTAAAAGCTCTAAATACTAATAAACAAATGTACATTACTTGTAAATAAATATATCACTTTACTGACAACATACGTTACACATGACTCCAAGATTATGTTTATGTAATTTCACACTGGTTAAATTTGCTAGACTTTAGTTTGGTGGAATGATGATTGTATAGCAACTATTTGTAAACAGCAGTTGCTTTGCAGAAGTGTAATGTTTCTGCATAGCAACTAACCTGTTCTGCTAATTTATTTTGTAAAATTAATATTACCAGGAAATTAGTGGTTAACTTGAAATGTTCATTGTATTTTTTGTTGGACTGTTACAGCAGATTCTTTTTCAATTTGTTTTTTTAGACAGGTTAGGATTTTTGTTTAATGTTGATTGCTTACAGACACTTGGCAGGCAAGATGGTGTGAAGCAGGACTGGGTAATAGAGGACACAATAGGCAACTGGTGGAGGCCAAACTTCGAACCGCCACAGTATCCTTATGTCCCTCCTCACATCACTAAGCCAAAAGAACACAAGCGGCTTTTTCTTGTCCAGTTGGCTGAGAAGGGTAGGATTACAAGATCATTCAGTCTGTAGAGTCTTCTTTATAAATATTTATAGAATTGTGCTGTGTACATTTTATGTTAAATCCTAATATTTTCTCTACATTGCCACAGTTGGAAGACATCCTTTGTATTTTTTGAAAAACAAGTGCTGATCCTCTGGAGGGCACTAAATGTTAAACTACTTCATTTATGAGGGGACACAACGGGATTCAGAATTATAGTTGAGTCTGCGAGTAATATATTTACTCAGCTGTTGTGTTGTTTGTATTTACTATTGAAATTAGTCTGTAACATATTATTGAGCATATTTATCTCCAAAGAATAGAACTAAACAATAAAATTAGTTTCAAACTATCATTTGTAATGAATTTAAGTTATCCATTTGTGGCAATTCATTATAAGTTCCATGTTGGAATATGGCTTTCAGTTTTAAGTGTGTCATATATGTAATATTGTAGAACCTGGCTATAACACACACCTCTACTATATATTTTTAAAATACTTAAAATGTGATCCTGTTTGCGCTATTGTGTGAATGAATGTGAAAGCTGTTAGCCATGTTTTATAAATTCTTCATGGATTTTTGTTCAATCTCTGTGATTCTCACAATAGTACGTGGCATATGTTGTCAGGCTGTGTAAACATTAACTTTCAATTGTTAGTTTCTTTTGAATATTTAGTATATATACATTATGATACTGTTCATACTTTAACCTTGTTTTCCACCATTACTCTTATGCATGCCCTTATAACATATGTTAGCAAACTGTCTATAAACCTTTGCCTGTTATGACCAGGTTTTATTTGTTGAAATAATTGTCTCGGTAAAAAGTTGTACATTGACACTGTGGTAGCTTGACATGTAATGTACATCTCACACATGTGAAAATATTTGTAGTCATGCAGCAATACCGAGAATGTAATCTCAGTGTTTTTACTTGCTCCTTAATATGAAACATGTTTCTATTAGTCATCATGTACATACTGGGAACTATATAAAAGGAAGTGGTATCTCGGTAATTGTGCTTGTGAAACCCACATTGCTATTATTCCCTGTTTTGTGCACATCTGAAGGAACAGTTAGGATATACTAATGTAACATCTCGTGTTTGTCAGTACACATTCTTTTGTTAATACACTGTAGTGTGTGTGGAAAAAAAACTTTATTTTCATGTTAAATTTGAAATAAAAGCTTCAGTTTGCGTTAGGGACATTAATTATCTTGTTTTTAGTTCAGAGTTTGATATTTGTTACGAACTTCACATCAGCTGTGAAAAATTGTGTAATTGGTTAATATATTGGTTTACCTCAGAAGATATTGAAAATTATTTACCCAAAGGCATATATAATGTAATCTCATACTACTTGTGGAAGTCCTTGTAGGACATAATTTTTTGGGTGCTTTATTTCATGGTATTGATACCTTAAAGAAATTTATTATAAATGTGCTCTTTTCCACTTGTGTGTAGTATTGGAAGTAGTCTGAAATGGGGGGAAAGGCATTGTAGGACACTGTTCTGTTCACCGGTGTGTGTTGCGAGCACCTTTATTGTGAATCACCACATTTTGAGACATCATTTGTCCAATTTTCTAAGCGCACTGATATTCTAATTGGTTTGTAATGTTATAGGTTAGGTTGGCAGTGACACATTAAATGTTTGACACATTAAATGTTAACAGGAGCTAATTACAATGGACCTGAAATTTTGAAGTTATTTGGGAAAATTTCTAAACTACGGAAGTTAATTCAGTTACAGTTTAACTCATGTAGCTGTTGTCATGGGATGCTGAACTATTTTTGCATTAAAATCTGAATTATGTACAGAGTAAAGGCGACACGCATTATCTAGGAGAAAATTCGCCAATGTGGTATTTTCTTTAGTTGTGTAAATAGAAATCAGTGTAATGGTTTTAACTTTTGTCTTAATCTAGTAAGTTTTTCAAGCAAAATTTTTGATGTTTTCAGAAAGTCTTTACTATCATGAGCTATCCTTTTGAATAAAATACGAATGATTTCTCATATCTTCTGCATTGCAGAAACAAAATGTACATTACTACCCTTTGTACTTTGTATATAGCTTAATCACAATCTGTAAATGAATTCTATTGGAAGTTTTGATCATGTGCACAAATTTCTTCAAAGGGGCTTTATAGCTTTGTATAATTGAGCATAAAATGGGTATATATACTGCAGAGTTGTTCCTATGAATTTACGTTATGTGATAACGTTCGAAAATTGTTAACTTTACTGTTTCCTGTACTGGTTCTTTCTGAAAGGTGGGCCGCTGTAGAGACAGAACTTCTCTGTTCTGAGGGGCTGTGGGCTTTGTGTTAATTGGGGAAAGGCTATTAAATCTCTTATGAATAGTTACTAAGGGAAGAAAACAAGAATATTGAGTAAGACATCACACAACATTTGAAGTAACAATATCAGAGAAAAGTTGCTACTCACCATATAGCGGAGATGCTGAGTCACGATAGGCAAAATAAAAAGATTCACACAATTAAAGGTTTTGGCCATTAAGGCAGAGTGCGCACGTACGCACGCCCACGCCCGCGCGCGCGCGCACCTGCAGTCTCGGAGAGCTGGGCCCACACTTCTCTGGTATTGTTACATTCCATCGTGGATTTTCCATTGTTTAACATTTGAAGTAAGATTTTAAGCCAATTTGCTCTCAGAGGGGAATATGTTTCATTTTAAAAGTATAGTTTACTTGAGTATACCATTGTAAAATCTCACAATTTGTGTTAATATGACAAGATGTCAAAGGAAAATTTTTTATCCAATTGAAAAACCCAGAAACTAAGCAAATGATGATGACTATCCCCATAATATAAAGCAGACACTTGCTGCAAATGTTAATGTGGTTGTAAATTCATACCCTGTATATCAGTGTGTATTGAAGAGGTTACTTTGCGTTGTACCACAAGTTTCCTTCCCATTCAGATAGTCTACGAAGCATTTAAAGAATGACTATTTAAACATGTCAATACAAACTGTAACAAGTTTAATCTTGTCTTTATGGTCTGTATGTGGGCAATACATGAGAGGTGGTAGTGTGTCTTGAATCTTCACACAGTACTCGTTTTTGGAGTTTTGTTTGTGGATGTTGTGGGATAGTCCGCCTCTCTTAAAGCTTCTGCCAATTCAGGTTTTTAGGCATTTGCGGGACACACTGCTAGTAGTCAGGCAAATCCATAATCATTTGTGCTGCCCTTCTTCGTATATATTAGATACTGCCTATTACTGTATTTACAAGAATCTAAGCCACACTTTTTTTCCGGTTTTTGTGATCCAAAAAACCGCCTGCGGCTTAGAATCGAGTGCAAAGTAAGCGGAAGTTCTGAAAAAATGTTGGTAGGTGCCGCCACAACTAACTTCTGCCGTTGAATATATGTAGCGCTACACAGGCATGCTTTGCAGGCACAAAGATAAATACTGGCACCAAAACCTCTGCGTCAGTAAATAAATTTTTTTAAAAAAAGTGGAAGACGAGCTTTTTCTCTCTGCCTTGAGTTTTGACCACTGCATTTTCATTCATTATCCAATGAAGTAAATACAAATTCTGTGTTGTTCATCTTCGAATGTAGCAGCATTTCAATGTACTACGAAAATCCGACTGGCAAGACTGTTCGGGATGTTTGTCAATATGGCCAACTCAACGTTCTGAATTTTTTCCTACCTGTGAGAAGAGATGGTTGCTAATAGGAACTTTTATGAATTGTGAATCACATGCAGTATTCTCTTGACCGTAAGAATAATACGAATATAAACATTTTGCCATGTATTGTTTCGTGTTTGCTGCTATCTCATTTAAATCCTGTCTGCCTAATAAACTACGAAACTAGATTGAGACAACAACAAACGCGGAAGAATATGCATATCATGTCATGTTTATATTCATATTATTCTTATGCCTAATAGTGATAGTCAGAAAGGAAGCACGGCAGTTGACTAGATTTTTTAATCTAAGATGACTCATTTCTGTGCAGAATGTAACGTACTAAAGAGGCGTCTGCAAAGATTTTCAAACGGAGAAAAATTTTCCCTAAACTCTCATTCAGAACATCTTCTATCATATGCAGTCTATTATTGGGTTCTTGTTGATCATTATCAAAGAAAGCAGCAGTGTAAGTAACAACAAATATCAGTCTCTTACCATTGTTTCGCTTATGAGACTATTCCTCTTTTTTTTTTAATTGTAAGAGGCGGTAGCGCACACAAAAGCAAGCCATGCCGCTAGTGGCGACAGGCCATAAACACTCATTATCAGAATGCGACAAACAATGCATGACACAGTACAATAATGGATTTTCAGCTTAGAGTGACGTAAACACCTATAACAAAGAGAACAGCACTTATCAGATCAAAGAAAAATAAGCAATCAAATCAAACCAGATGAAGCACATGAAAAAGGAAGGGTACCCAATAAATACGGACGGAGCGCCTGACGCATAGCAATGGCTACCTGGTAAAGCTTAACTGCTAAGCTTACGACTCGAACCAAACTACTGCAGCTGTATCGTCATTCATTCGACCTAAATTCTCTCTCATATTAAAGTGGACCAACTTTGTTTAGATTTGGAGGTGCGACCTAAAACTTTTCTCTCCCCTTGAATTTCAAGTCTCAAATTTCAGGTGCGGCTTAGATTCGGGAACATTTTTTTTTCCTTGATTTCGAGTCTCATTTTTCATGTGCGGCTTAGATTAGAGTGCGGCTTAGATTCGAATAAATACGTTCCTATTTGGTATGGGCTCCACACACCTGAGTTATATTATAGAAGAAGATACACAAGTATTTTCAAAGTGTTTTGTTTGTAAACTGAATTTTCTCAGTATTCTATCAGTGGACTGAGCTCCACCAAACCAACTTTATGTATGACTGAGCCTGTGTAATCATTAGATTTCATATCCCCACAAATTGTTCCACCAAGGTATTTATATCAGTTGGCTGGTTCCAGTTGTGACTCATTAATAGTGTAATCATAGGAAAGATCTGAATGGATTTTGTGCAATTTTGTTCAGATTATGCTTCATTATGTGTAACTGCATCATCTGAAGGAGGTGATGGTTTTGGAATCAATGCATGTTGGCCTGGACTTTCAGATACCTCATTACATATCAGTTCAGAACTTGCTCTAAGATTCTACAGAGGGCTCTAAATTATACTGGACAACAGTTTCATGGATCATTTCTGCTGCCTTATTTGTCGATGGATGTGAGCTTTGCTTTTGTCCAACCACTGGGCGCAGGTTTGTTTGCTAGACGGATCAGTGTTACATTTAAAAACGGGGGATAACTCAACTGAAACTCCTGTGCAGAATTTGATACAGATTCCACCAATCTTGTACAATCATTTTGATTTCAGTTGTTTGTCAACACCACTGACATTAATAACTCCCTTATACAGTTAAGCATTTCTGCTTTTGCTTTCGTGCCCTCAATTTCATTTTCTTCGCAGTTGTGTGGATACTGACTTAAGTGTTTCTGACAGCCTTTACCTATTACCAAAATTTTGTTGTGTTTTGAGAGATCTTATTGTGTTGCAGTAGTTGTTGACCTTTCAGTATTTGAACGTGTTTCTTTCAGCTCTCTAGCTGTAGATCAGATGCAGCATGTGGTTTTCATACTGACTATAGCCAAATGGTTACACACTGTATTTTCTTTCCGTTTCATAACCAACTTCTAAATAAAATCAAAAGCTAATTTCCAAGATAAGGTATCTTATTAATGCCCCAGTGTCGCATTTCCTCACACTTTACCACAACAACGTGTACTAAAAGGTGAGTTTTGGAGGAATCTTTAATGCAGTGTGTTCAATCCAGTGCTCTGAGGAAGCCATGCTCCCAGACCTCTGCTACGCAGAGCTAAGCTGCATTTCAAGATGCAGCCTTAAGGTTAACTACTACCTGTTTGTAAAACGTTGCTTGATACGATATATCAACAACTCAAAAAAAAAATTTGACCACCATTAATTAAATCCTTGTCATAAATATGCGAAATGCATTCTGATATTTTAAATATTGTGATACACTATTGAGAATTTTTTTTAAATACATATTTTGGGACAGCTGCCCCTCAGAGCCTTTAATTATGAGCCATGCCTGCTGTAGGCATATGCTTTGCTGTTACTTTAGAAGTTTTATCACAGAAACTATATCATAAGTCCTTCCAGGGATAAACTGTTCTACTAGTTGCATACATATTCGGTGTTCGTTGGAGGTAAATTGTTTTAAACTCCTCTTTGAGATATGACACCATTGCTGCTTTATTTAGGTAATTGTAGGTTTAAATCTTTTTAATTGTTTTAGTTGTCCTTTGATGTTTGTTAATTATTGCTGTTACAACTGTCGCATGGTCACTCTTAAGTTTCAGTGTGGTCATTGTCAGATATATTTGTTGTCACTAGATGTAACGTGTAGCATGTTCCTGATTATTGGGATGTGGATTATGTATGCATAGTGTAGCAATTTTTGAAAACATGAAAAAAATCATAGCCCAAATTATTTGCATGTAGAGTACCGTTTTATAATGTATGGGACTCATTTTTTGCTGCTGGAATAAGATACAGTTCCCAATCCCACCAGCAAATATAACAGAAATATCACTTATTTCATCTTCAGCTTAATGTGGGGCACTCTACCTTTTTAACATGTCCATGGCTGAATTTGTCGATGTTTGGTAAGCCCTTTGCTTAGAGGGAAGCTAAAGACAGTTGTTCATGTTACTACAAATGTTTATTGGCCTAGACCACATAAAAATACACGCTGATTACTAGTTTCAGCAAAATTAAATGACCATCTTCAGATCATTTGCCTAGACAATTTTTTTTACGAGGCAAATCCATTTTGTCGACAGTTCACATTAATTGGACAATACTTGGAGACAAAATTTCAGAGTACTGTCTCTCATTGTACAATGAGAGAATAGCTGTGCAAAAAATGCACAATAGTTACAAATAAAATATGTTAGATATGTATAAAATGTTTTCATGTTGTGACCTTGACATCTGATAGGTGATACTGAAAGAGAACATTACAGGGGCATCTAGACTGCAAACCAGAAATCTCTCAGATTAATTCTAGGTCTTACTACATTATGCTGTGTTATATACTATTCAGCACAGTGGCAAAGATGAAGTTGCTATAACCATAAATATTTGTTAACCCTTTCCTTACTGATGGATTGTAGTGTAAGAATGTATAAAGAGTAAAACTTACCAGATGTCAACAGGGACAAAACATGGAGATACTTTATATACATCTTATGTATTTTATTTGTAACTATGATGCACTGTTTGCACAGCTATTCTCTTCTTGTGCGGTGAGAGACAGTACTGTGGAACGTGTGTCTATAAGCTGTGTCCAATTAATGTGAATAGTTGACAAAATGGTTGTCCCTGTAAAATAAAATTTGTGCAAATGATTTGAAGGTGGCAATTCAATTTCTCTGAAACTAGTAACCAATGTGTGTTTTTATTGATCTGGATGAATAAACTTCTGCAATAACAACAATTGTGTTTAGATTCTGAGGTATTCTCCAATGCAGGCGACAATTGTCAGGTAATCTTCACTTAAAGCTGATAAAAAAGTGATTGTTTTCTTTTGTGGCAGTTCCACACATGCTAGGAAAGTGACATATATAGGCAAATGATGATAAAGAAATTAGGAATTATAAAAGGATTAATTTGTAGTAAAACTTTCTGAAGATTATAGACTAGGTATAGAAACAGTGAGAGTTAAAAACAACACTTCAGTTTTGCAACCAAAGCTGACAGGCAAGTTCGACCATCACAGCGTAAATGCCTGAAAAACTTCAACTTACATGAAACTGGATGACGTTCTGCAGATGTGGTGCCGGCTGTACATAGCAGCTAGTCAAAGCAGGATAGTATCATTAAAAGTCTGAAGAGGGAAGGAAAAATTTTAACACTTGCATCAGGATTGCTGACCTGATTTATGCATCATTATGCAATTCAATAAATTGCTATTCAGGGCAAGAAACACAAGTCATGCTTTTTGAGATGAGCTGTTCAATTACAGCGAACAGAAAAATTTTCTCCTGCTTATTTACAGCACCAGTGTAACTGGATTGGAGTGAAAGGGCAGACCCACAAGGACCTTAATCTCTCGAACTGAAGCACATGCCATCAGGCATAAGTCTAGAAAAAACAAATTGACTCCTCTTTTGTGGTCAAGTTTAGTGGCTGAATATAGATTGAAGGCCATTGCTATTTATTAGTCAGAAAAGCAGCACACATTCAAAGGAATAACAAACTTACCACAGTACTGCACATGTCTGAAAGGAGCCTGGGTGAACGGTACTTTCTTCAGAAACTGGCTCTGTTCTGTTTTTGTTCCCATTGTGTTTACATGTATTTGGATGGTAAAGGCTTGAAAGCAGTTTTCAGAGAAAGCATTTAGTTATTGTTTCTCAGGATGCTTGATTGTTGGATGATATAAAGGCTGTTTGAATGATGACAGTACGATAATTCAACATATGTATCTCCTCAGGGGGCTCAGCATTTAGTTTCTGGGTACAGGCTCGGTGGCCCCGGGGTTCCTGAGCTGGGGACTGGGAAGTGCCACCAGTCCTCAATACTGTAAGCTCTGAGTGTGCTTAAATGACCACCGTAAGGCACGACGGTGGTACATTGTACGGTACAGAGCCCGGGGATCTTGGCTTAACTGCCTGGGTCACGAGGATGGTATAAACCTCTAAAAAAAAAAACCTCAGTCTCAAGGTGTGCTGCGTACCGAGGAGACACATGGCTGTTGAGGTAGAACAGTTGCTAGCAGGTGACCTCTTGGGAACCTGCCACACCCCGGTTCTATTAGGCTTACCCAGGCAAGCAGGGCTCTGTCTGTCCACACCAGGGGATGAACGACGGTCTAACTTACGTGGTGAGACGTATTCTCCTCGATTTCTGGTTTGCAGCCGAACAGGTGGGGACTCATTTCTGACCACAAAGCCTCAGTTTTTTGTGGAAAATTTGGAGGACAAGTTTGGAGAAGTTGAGGGCATGTCTAAAATGAGGTCTGGAACAGTCCTCATACAGACAGCATCCCCGGCACAGTCATGGGCATTGCTTGCTTGTGACAAGCTCGGTGATGTTGCAGTCTCCATTACGCCTCATAAGAGCCTCAATATGGTTCAGGGTCTTATTTTTCATCGTGGCCTGTTGTTCCAGTCTGGCAACGAGCTCCGTGCAAATCTGGAACGCCGCGGTGTCCACTTTGTACGACATGTCTTCAGGGGACCTAAAGATAGTAGATTTGCCACCGGCGACTTCATCTTGGCTTTCGAGGGAGACACCCTGCCCAAGTAGGTCAAGTGGTGATATATCGATGTGATGTTCAGCCTTACGTCTCTCCTCCCATGCGTTGCTTTAAGTGTTGAAGGTTTGGTTATGTCATTGAGATGTGACGTCAACCCTACCTGTCGGGATTGTGGACATGCCTCCCACCCCAACGTCCTGTGTTCGCCGCCCCGTTTGTGTCAACTGCGGACAGAAACATTCACCTTGCTCGTCAGGCTGCGTGGTTTATCAAAAAGAACGGAAGATTATGGAGTATAAGACCTTGGACAGGCTCACTTACACAGAGGCTAAACGCAAGTATGACCAACTTCACCCTGTGCGCATTTCATCGACGTTTGCTGCAGCAGCTTCGATGTCGCCATCCAGCCCGGCTGTCTATTCCTGCCTCCCCAGGTAGTTGGGGCACATGCTCTTCCGTTGCTCCCCTGCTATCAACATCGGGAGTAACAACCCCTCCTCCTTTGGGGACTTAAGTCCCCACTTCTGAGCCGGAGAAGTGCTCGCCTCCTCCAGCTCCCCTCGTGCAGAAGGGATTGCTTAGTGCCCTCCCTTCCACAGTTACTACCCCTCCAGATGTCGGGCAGTTGCTGAAAAAGCCACCGCCTGAGGGCTTCCAGGCCTTCCTCGGTCCATGAGACTGGGTCAGAAAAGCCCACCCAGCCCAATAAACCGAAGGACAAATGGGACCCTACCAAAAAGATGCACCTGAAGATGATGTGGAGCATCTAGTGTCCCCTCAGGAGCTAGATGTTGCTCGACCCACAGCTCCTATGGAAGTTGATCAGACTACTTCCCAAACGGTGGCGGCGAGCGCTTCTAAGACGTAACCTATCTCCCCCCCCCCCCCCCCCCCCCCCCCCCCCCCCCCCAATTCTTTCATGTCTTCACAGTCGGATACCATTATCCTTCAATGGAATTGCTGTGGTTTTTTCCACCACCTTGCTGAGTTGAAACAGCTTTAGTGCCACTTCCCTGCCACTTGTCTGGCCCTACAGGAAACCTGGTTTCCTGTTTGGCAGACCCCATCCCTCTGTGGCTACCAGGGTTACTATAAGAACCGTGTAGAATACGACAGGGTGTCTGGCGGTGTCTGTGTTTATGTTCTTGGCACTGTTCCTAGTGCCCCAGTGTCACCTCACACGGCTCTTGAGGCTGTGGCTGTTAGTCCGGGCAGGAATAGAACTTACCATCTGTTCCCTCTACCTTCCCCTGGATGAGGTTGTCCCTCTTGCCGACCTAGCTGCCTTGTTTGCCCAGTTCCCCCTGCCATTCCTCCTTTTGGGGAACTTTAATGCTCACCACCCTATGGGGTGGGGACCAGATCTCGGGTCAGGGTAGGAACGTTGAGGCTCTCTTGCCACAGCAGGACATTTGCCTCCTTAACACTGGTGCTCCCACATATTTTAGCTTGACTCATGGCACATACTTGGCCATAGACCTCTCTCTTAGTAGCCCAGGTCTTCTTCCATACCTCAGTTGGAGGGTCCACGGCGACCTCTGTGGTAGCGACCACTTTCCTATCCTGGTTCCTCTTCTTCAATCCCAACCCCCTGACCAGCTGCCACGATGGTCTCTTCGTGGAGCTGATTGGGCAGCCTACACCTCATCTACTATGACCATTGCCCCGCTTCCTGGTGACATTGATTTGGCAGTGGATGAGGTAACTATGGCCATTGTTTCTACTGCCAAGGCAACTGTCCCCTGCTCTTCAAGTACCCTAAGGCATAAGTCAGTCCCTTGGTGGATACCAGAGATTGCAGAAGCTATCTGAGACCGCTGGCGAACCCTACAACAATACCGGTGTCATCCTTCCCTAGAGAATCTGGTTGCCTTTAAACGGCTGCGGGCCTGGGCTCGGCGGTTAATCCGGCGGAGCAAATAGGACTGCTGGGAACGATATGTAGGCACCATAGGTTCTCACACCTCCCCATCGGTGTGGTAACGGGTTTGGCGCATTTTTGGCTTTCGTCCTCGTGCGTCTGTCCCTTGCCTTTCTCTTTGGGGTACACTTTGTACTGACCCAATCACCATCGCCGAACATCTGGCAGAGTACTTCGCTCGTATTTCCGCGACAGCAGGCTACAGCGTAGAATTCCACGCCATTAAAGAGCAGGCTGAGCGTACGCAGTTGTCGTTTCGCATGCACCATTGGGAACGATACAACGCCCTGTTTAGTGAATGGGAGTTCCAAAGTGCCGTTACAGCTTGCCCCGATACCTCTCCAGGTGCGGACCAAATTCACAACCAGTTTCTTCGCCATCTCTCGGCGCACTGTCAGGGTGAATTACTCGCCCTGTTTAACCGCATCTGGACGGAGGGCGTTTTCCCAACTTGTTGGCAGGTCTGCTGGTGGTTGATAGCTATCGCTCTATCAGCCTTACCAACGTTACGTGCAAACTCCTGGAATGGATGGTGAGTCAGCGGCTCATGTGGATCCTCGAAGCTCGGGGCCTCGTAACCAAGCAACAGGGGGGGCTTCCGTCAGGGGCGCTCAGCGATCGACAATTTAGTCTAGATAGTCGGCTATTCGTACAGCTTTTACTCGGCGAGAACATCTAGTTGCTGTTTTCTTTGATCTTCGGAAGGCGTACAATACCACCTGGCGCCATCATATCCTTGCTATGCTGCACGAATGGGGCTTACGGGGTCCCCTTCAGATTTTTCTACGGAAATTTCTCTCCAATCGCTCCTTCCGGGTTAGAGTTGCCACATATTTTAGCTCTGCTCATATTCAGGAGAACGGTGTCCCACAGGGCTCGGTTCTCAGTGTTCCCCTCTTTGTTGGTGTGGATTAATGGTCTTGCGGCTGTGGTGGGCTCATCGGTCTGTTCCTCTCTATATGCCGATGACTTTTGTCTTTATTACAGTTCCCCAAGCTTCAGTGTCACTGAACGGCGGCTGCAGGGAGCTATCTGTAAGGCACATTTTTGGGCATCCAACCATGGTTTTCAGTTCTCAGTCTCTAAGACCCGAGTGATTCATTTCTGTCGTCGGCGAACGGTCCACCTCCATCCAGAGCTCTACCTTGCCAATGAACTCCTTCGTATTGAGGAGACGCATCGCTTCCTTGGCATGCTGTTTGATGTTCAGCTCACTTGGACACCTCATCTTCGCAAGCTTAAACAACGGTGCTGGCGGCACTTCAACATCCTTCACTGCCTCAGCCACACCGTTTGGGGGGGCTGCACGAACAACCCTCCTACAGCTCTATAAGGCCTTAGTCCAGTCCAGTCCCGTCTCGACTATGGGAGCGTGGTGTAAGACTCAGCAGCACCTTCAACATTGCAGATCCTCGACCTGATTCTCCATTGTGGCGCCAGACTGGCGACAGGTGCCTTACTAGTCCAGTGACTAGCCTTCTTGTAGAAGCTGGAATCCCTCCTGTACGATTCCGCCACCAACAGTTGCTTGCGTCATACATTGCCTGCGTCCATGCCTCGCCCGACCACCCAAACTGCAGGCTCCTTTTTCCATCTTTCCCCACGACGGCGGCCTAGATTGGGTCTCCTGATCGCGGTCCGCGTTCGTTCCCTTCTCTCGGTCCGCGTTCGTTCCCTTCTCTCGGTCCGCGTTCGTTCCCTTCTCTCGGTCCGCGTTCGTTCCCTTCTCTCGGTCCGCGTTCGTTCCCTTCTCTCGGTCCGCGTTCGTTCCCTTCTCTCGGTCCGCGTTCGTTCCCTTCTCTCGGTCCGCGTTCGTTCCCTTCTCTCGGTCCGCGTTCGTTCCCTTCTCTCGGTCCGCGTTCGTGCCCTTCTCTCGGTCCGCGTTCGGTCCGCGTTCGTTCCCTTCTCTCGGTCCGCGTTCGTTCCCTTCTCTCGTCACTCGAGTCCTTTCCCCTTCCTCCATCCTTCCGGCCCTCTTCTTCTACCCCTCCTTGGTCCCTCCCTCGCTTGCGGCTTTGCTTGGATTTGTCCTGCGACTTCAAGTCCTCCGTTCCACCTGCCAGTCTTCGTCAATAATTCCTGGCTCTTCTTGCCTAGTTTCGCGATACAGATGTAGTCTACACCAATGGTTCTGTGGTTAATGGATGCACTGGGTTTGCTTTCATCCACTGTGTTTTCACTGCGGGGCTGGTTGCTCTTTATTGTGCACTCACTCACCTTTCCTCCTGCCCTGGGGAGTCATTTGTCATATGCAATGACTCCCTGAGTGGATTGCAAGCACTCGACCAGTGTTTTTCTCTGGACCCTTTGGTGCGCAGTATTCAAGAGGCTGTTTTTGCTCTCGCCGAGTGTGGTCGTTCAGCAACGTTTGTGTGGACCCCGGGCCACATTGGCATTCCAGGAAACGAACGTGTTGATCGATTGGCCAAGCAGGCCACCACTTCGCTGCCCCTGGAGCTTGGTCTCATGGAAAGAGACCTCCGGTCAGCCATACATTGCAAGGTCCACGATGTCTGGAGCTCTGAATGGTCTGTCTTGAACACGCCAAATAAGCTCCGCATGGTTAAGTCATCCACGGCCGTATGGAACTCATCCTTGAGGGGCACTTGTAGAGACTCAGTTGTTCTCTGCCGTCTCCGAATTGGACATACGCGGTTGACCCACAGCTACCTCCTTCGTCGTGAGAACCCGCCTAAGTGTCGCTGTGATGCAGGGCTGACAGTGGTCCATCTTCTAATGGACTGCCCCCTTTTAGCCCCTTGCGGCAGTCCTTTAATTTACCAGGTGCCATGCTTTTCATTTTGTTCTTGTTAATCTTAATTTCATATCCTTCTAATTTTGTGTGTAGATCCTCTACTATTTGTACCATGTCTGTTGCACTTTTCTGCTATCACAACCATGTTGTCTGCAAATCTTATACACTCCACTCTCCGACCCCCTATACAAACGCCTCTCCTTCATCAAAACTTTCACATATTGAACAGTGTTGGTGATAAACAACCACCTTGTCTTACGCCTCTTCCCAGTTCAATTTCTTCACTCATCACACCTCCTATTCTTACTCCTGCCCTCTGGTTCAAATATAAATTTCTAATTAGCTGTCTATCCCTCCAGTCAACTCAATGTTTCCTTAGGGTTTCCATCAGTTTGTCCCATCTGACACAGTCAAAAGCCTTCTCAATATCAATGAACACAACATACACCTTCCTTTTCTTCTCCATATACCTCTCCCCAATCACTCTCAGTAGCCCAATGGCATCTCTAGTTCCCACTCCTCTCCTGAAACCAAATTGTTCATCTCCTATTACGCGGACGCGCTCCTCCATCTACAGCGACTGGGTTCCGGGGCACATTGGCATTGCTGGGAACGAAAGGGCAGATCTCGCAGCCGAGGAGGTGTGTCTCGATCTGCAAGTATTTCAGTGTGCTATCCCTTTGCATGCACTCACCTCACTGTTGAACTCAAGAGTCACGCGTTGGTGGGAGAATGATTGGCTGGCAATGACTGACAATAAGCTCCGTTTAGTCAAGCCCACAACATGTGTGTGGTGTACGTCCTTCCAACCCTGTAGATGAGACGAGGTTCTCCTCACTCGGCTTCGGATAGGCCACAGTCCTATGAAGCATGGCTTCCTGCTCCCGTGAGAGGACCCTTCGATTTGTGGTGTTCAGGTCACTGTGCGCCACGTTTTATTGGATTGTGTTTTATTTTCTGACCAGCAGGCCGCAGCTTCCTTGCCACGGGATCTGCCATCTCTTTTAGGGAACACTCGGATGAATGTGGTTAAAGTTTTAAAGATCTGTTCCTTGTCAAATGTTTTTACAAAGATTTTAGGGAGAGGGTCTTAATTTGCTCACTGTGTGACAAGCTCACCCATATTTTATGCAAGTGGCCAGCCAATGACAATTTCCTGTGGCATTCTTGCTGCTACGTTTTCATTTTCCTTATGTTTTATTTTATTATGTAGCATTTTCCTTCTTTTCCTGCTTTCTTTGCATGTGTGCTTCGGTTTTATTAGGTCTGTCCACATTCGTTCCTTTTAATGTGTGTCAGGGCGCTGATGACCTCGACGTTGAGTGCCCAGAAGCCCCAGTATGCACAATTCAGCTTTCCATTCAGCTGTCTGTTGAGCGTCCTCGGCAAGACTTTGGCTGCATGCAATATCAGGCTCACTGTTCTATGTTCCTCACACTTTTTGCTGTTCTTTTGATTTTCTATAGGTAATAAGATACTTTCTGTAAAGTCCTTTGGCCATTTTCCTGTCATGTATATTTGATTACACAATTCAATCAACTCCCTTTCCCCTTCTTTCTCCAGTGACTTTAACAGTTCGACAAGAATCTCATCAATTCCCATTGCCTTTGCATTTTTCATTTCCTTAACAGATTCTTCAATCTCACTGGTTAGTATTGCATGTTCTTTGTCATCATCTGCAACTTTATCTTCTTCTATCCCAAGGTCTTCTTCACTTGGGCGGCCGCCTGCAGCGTATAGCCATTCTATATATTCTTCCCATCTCCTCATTATTTCTTGGGGTTCACTCACCATTTTACTGTCTGCTGCCTCTACTTCGTTTAGTCCATTGTTGTTTCTCTTTTCCCAGAATGTCAAATCCATTGCTTCTTTGTATATCAAATCATATTTTCCTTCTTTCTCTAATTTCTCTATCTTGTCACACTTTTCTGTCAGCCATTTCTCCTTTGCTTTTTCTGCCTCCCTTCTTAATTCATTATTTAACCTCCTGTAGTTGTGCTTCCCTTCTTCTATGTTTACAGTTTTCCATTTCCTGCTATCATCCATCTTGGTTATCATATGTGGTGTTACCCATTCTTTCTTTACTTTTTTTCCTCTCCTTGACTCCAAGTGTTTCTTTAGCTTTTGAATACATTATGGGAGTGACAGTGATCAATGTGTTACAGAAATTTACTATTAAAAACAGTCTTGGATCACGATTTATTTATTAAGGTGACCGGTTTCGACCACTACTGTGGTCGTCTTCAGACCATTGAGTAGGAACCTCTTTCTGCTGGAGAATCACGGAAAAATTTGAAAACGTTAAAAACATATGTTTTGACAGAGCACAGGGAAAACTGTGTGACTGTGAAACTGTTGCATTCATTTGTTGCAGTTTATGTGACAAACTCTTATGTTTTCATCACTTTTTTGGGAGTGATTATCACATCCACAAGAAAACCTAAATCGGGCAAGGTAGAAGAATCTTTTTACGCATTCGCCAAGGGTACAAGTTAGGTGGGTCGACAACAAATTCCCGTCACGCAACGCACATGCTGTCACCAGTGTCGTATAGAATATATCAGACGTGTTTTCCTGTGAAGGAATCAGTTGACCTATGACCTTGCGATCAAATGTTTTCGGTTGCCATTGGAGAGGCACGTCCTTTCGTCTACTAATCACACGGTTTTGTGATGCGGCCACAAAACACAGTCACTAAACTTATTACAGTGAACGGAGATGTCAATGAACAAACGGACAGATCATAACTTTGTGAAAATAAAGAAAGTAAACTTTTCACTAGAAGGAAGACTTGAACCAAGGACCTCTCGTTCCACAGCTGCTCACGCTAACCACGGGACCACGGCGTTCCTGAGCTCAGGCTATCCTTGATGTTGCCTATCTTGCGCGTAGACTGCTGAGTTTGTATATTTTGCTTATTTTTTTCATAGTTCCACACAACTTCTTCCTGTTTTCTCGATTGATCTGTGTTCAGTTTCTCAAGGCCTATCCGCTGTGCCAACTTATAACTAAATCTGAAGGGGGTGCGATGGGGAGGTTCCCTTGTTAGTAATATAAAATCTTCAATGCTTTTTAGGAGTGCGTCAGCAGTTTACAAATAATATTTGTAGCAATCTCATTTGTACATTTGTATAGGGAGGAAGGACGGGGGAATTGTCTTACACACACACACACACACACACACACACACACACACACACACACACACGAGAGAGAGAGAGAGAGAGAGAGAGAGAGGGGGGGGGGGGGGGGGGCAAGCCACTTGGGTAACAGCCTTTAATTTTGTAGTGCTGTCTGAGCTATTTTTGTGTAGTGCTGTTTGAGCTATTTTTGTGTAGTGCTGTTTGAGCTATTTTTGTGTAGTGCTGTTTGAGCTATTTTTGTGTAGTGCTGTTTGAGCTATTTTTGTGTAGTGCTGTTTGAGCTATTTTTGTGTAGTGCTGTTTGAGCTATTTTTGTGTAGTGCTGTTTGAGCTATTTTTGTGTAGTGCTGTTTGAGCTATTTTTGTGTTGTGCAGTTTGAACTATTTCGTGGGACACTGCAATTCTCAACACTTATGTGCAAGACTGGGAAGTTGCAGCCCAGCTTATTGCAGAAATTCGGAAATTTCTAGTTGGAACCTCCTACTTGACTCGGCGAGGGTGCCACATCAGCTTTGGGGGAAAAATACTGTGTATTGTGAGCTTCATTGAAATTCCATGAGCACTGCTGCTGGTCTTCTCCACCTTCTCTACCAGTCACTGAAATGCACAAAATTATGAGCACAGACAATATAGGGTCTTAATTTGCTCACTGTGTGACAAGCTCACCCATATTTTATGCAAGTGGCTAGCCAATGACAATTTCCTGTGGCATTCTTGCTGCTACGTTTTCATTTTCCTTATGTTTTATTTTATTATGTAGCATTTTCCTTCTTTTCCTGCTCTCTTTGCGTGTGTGCTTCGGTTTTATTAGGACAACAAGCATCGTTCGTTCCAGTATGTGCCACAGGCTAAAATTGTTGCACCCTAAACCCTGTTCTCTCAAAGACTGCTGGAATAGCCATAAATAACGTACTCCTATGCTTTGCTCATGTTTTGTCTTAACAAAGGAGATAGCAGGGTGCTTAACAGGTGAAGGGTCTGTCACAGGCCCAGTTGCAGTGGGAGACAGCACCTCAAATTTCTCTCTGAGGGGGTGGGTGTTGTTGTTTTTGTTGTTATTGTGGTCTTCGGTCCTGAGACTGGTTTGATGCAGCTCTCCATGCTACTCTATCCTGTGCAAGGTCCTTCATCTCCCAGTACATACTGCAGCCTACATCCTTCTGAATCTGCTTAGTGTATTCATCTCTTGGTCTCCCTCTACAATTTTTACCCTCCACGCTGCCCTCCGATACTAAATTGGTGATCCCTCGATGTCTCACAACATGTCCTACCAAACGATCCCTTCTTCTAGTCAAGTTGCACCACAAGCTCCTCTTCTCCCCAATTCTATTCACTACCTCCTCATTAGTTATCTGATCTACCCATTCTTCTGTAGCACCACATTTCGAAACCTTCTATTCTCTTCTTGTCTAAACTATTTATCGTCTATGTTTCACTTCCATACATGGCTACCCTCCATACAAATACTTTCAGAAACGACTTCCTGACACTTCAATCAATACTCAAAGTTCACAAATTTCTCTTGCCATTGCCAGTCTACATTTTATATCCTCTCTACTTCGACCATCATCAGTTATTTTGCTCCCCAAATAGCAAAACTCCTTTACTACTTTAAGTGTCTCATTTCCTAATCTAATTCCCTCAACATCACCCGACTTAATTCGACTACATTCCATTATCCTCGTTTTGCTTTTGTTGGTGTTCATCTTATATCCTCCCTTCAAGGCACTATCCATTCCGTTCAGCTGCTCTTCCAAGTCCTTTGGTGTGTCTGACAGAATTACAATGTCATCGGCGAACCTCAAAGTTTTTATTTCTTCTCCATGGATTTTAATACCTACTCCAAACTTTTCTTTTGTTTCCTTTATTGCTTGCTCAATATACAGATTGAATAGCATTGGGGAGAGGCTACAACCCTGTCTCACTCCCTTCCCAACCACTGCTTCCCTTTCATGCTCCTCGACTCTTATAACTGCCATCCAGTTTCTGTACAAATTGTAAATAGCCTTTCGCTCCCTGTATTTTACCGCTGTCACCTTCAGAATTTGAGAGTATTCCAATCAACATTGTCAAAAGCTTTCTCTAAGTCTACAAATGCTAGAAACGTGGGTTTGCCTTTCCTTAATCTTTCTTCTAAGATAAGTCGTAGGGTCAGTATTGCCTCACGTGTTCCAATATTTCTACGGAATCCAAACTGATCTTCCCTGAGGTCCGCTTCTACCAGTTTTTCCATTCGTCTGTAAAGAATTCGCGTTAGTATTTTGCAACTGTGACTTATTAAACTGATACTTAGGTAATTTTCACATCTTTCAACACCTGCTTTCTTTGGGATTGGAATTATTATATTCTTCTTGAAGTCTGAGGGTATTTCGCCTGTCTCGCACATCTTGCTCACCAGATGGTAGAGTTTAGTCAGGGCTGGCTCTCCCAAGGCTGTCAGTAGTTCTAATGGAATGTTGTCTACTCCCGGGGCCTTGTTTCGACTTAGGTCTTTCAGTGCTCTGTCAAACTCTTCATGCGGTATCTTATCTCCCATTTCATCTTCATCTACATCCTCTTCCATTTCCATAATGTTGTCCTCAAGTACATCGCCCTTGTATAGATCCTCTATATACTCCTTCCACCTTTCGGCTTTCCCTTCTTTGCTTAGGACTGGGTTTCCCTCAAAGCTCTTGATATTCATGCAAGTGGTTCTCCTTTCTCCAAAGGTCTCTTTTAATATTCCTGTAGGCAGTATCTATCTTACCCCTAGTGAGATAAGCCTCTACATCCTACATTTGTCCTCTAGCCATCCCTGCTTAGCCATTTTGCACTTCCTGTCGATATCATTTTTGAGACGTTTGTATTCCTTTTTGCCTGCTTCATTTACTGCATTTTTATATTTTCTCCATTCATCATTAAATTCAACATTTCTTCTGTTACCCGTAGGTTTCTACTAGCCCTCGTCTTCTTACCTATTTGATCCTCTGCTGCCTTCACTATTTCATCCCTCAAAGCTACCCATTCTTCTTCTAGTGTATTTCTTTCCCCCATTCCTGTGGGTGTAGTAGCTAGAATTCTTCCTTGTACAGGCCCTATACCCCACTCCATCACTTGCCTCTCGATTGTGTCAGTGAATTGTAATAACTCGTGTATTTCCCAGGGAGGAGACAGTGTCTACAGAAGAGGGTAGTATATGTGATGCCTCTGATATCAGGTACACACATCAGTAGCTCACCTGACAATGCCCGAGTGTATTTGACACTGCTGTTAGCAGCAGCTTCCCATCATTGTGCAGCATTCTGGGTGATTTCTAGTTGCTTTTAAATAGCATCTATCTCGTGCTGTGACAGAACAGTATCGGCAGCGGAGCTGCATTTTTGTTTAGGTGAGGTTATCAGTCAACTCCTGAGGTGGATCATTGCATTACAACTAAGTCATTTCTCAGCAATAGGGCTGCTAGTCCCACAAGGTACACAAGAGAGCTTATGTGAAGCGTGAGAGGTATTGCCAGAATTGCAGCCGTGAGAACAGATTGTGAGCTGTGTCTGGATAGCTCAGTTAGTAACATAATTGCCCCTGAAAAAGCAAGGTTTCAGGTTACAGTCCCAGAGCAGTGTAAACATACTTTGTTGCTAAAGTACATTTTGTCACTCCCTAAGAACAATCTCTTAACTAGGTGTGGCTCTCTTTAACGTGAATTCTGTGAATTTGATTCTGCGTTGGTCCAAAGAGCAGGCTGGGATTGCTATTGTGGCAGACTACCTTGTAGGCTGTCCTTCACCAGCTGAGCTTTAGACAAGCAAGCTTTATCATCAACAAAAGCAAATGCTTTATTGTTGCCATGTGCATGTAGCAGAATAAAATATCAGAATACATTGAGCCTATTCTATAAAGTTAACAGACACTGATTAGACAACTTTGAATGTGCAAGTGTCACCTAATGTTGATTCATATACATGCCATCAGTACAAACCTGTGAAAGTGGCTTACATGTCATAGGTTCCTTGCTTTCTACACACATCCGACATTAATGTTTTAGCTGTCAAGCTTAACACTTAAGTGCTGCGTCAGAGGTAGACGGCTCCATTCATTGTGATTTGTTGTGGTCTTCAGTCCTGAGACTGGTTTGATGCAGCTCTCCATGCTACTCTATCCTGTGCAAACTTCTTCATCTCCCAGTACCTACTGCAACCTACATCCTTCTGAATCTGCTTAGTGTATTGATCTCTTGGTCTCCCTCTACGATTTTTACCCTCCACGCTGCCCTCCAATGCTAAATTTGTGATCCCTTGATGCCTCAAAACATGTCCTACCAACCGATCCCTTCTTCTAGTCAAGTTGTGCCACAAACTTCTCTTCTCCCCAATCCTATTCAATACCTCCTCATTAGTTACGTGATTTACCCACCTTATCTTCAGCATTCTTCTGTAGCACCACATTTCGAAAGCTTCTATTCTCTTCTTGTCCAAACTGGTTATCGTCCATGTTTCACTTCCATACATGGCTACACTCCATACAAATACTTTCAGAAACGACTTCCTGACACTTAAATCTATACTCGATGTTAACAAATTTCTCTTCTTCAGAAACGCTTTCCTTGCCATTGCCAGTCTACATTTTATATCCTCTCTACTTCGACCATCATCAGTTATTTTACTCCCTAAATAGCAAAACTCCTTTACTGCTTTAAGTGTCTCATTTCCTAATCTAATCCCCTCAGCATCACCCGATTTAATTTGACTACATTCCATTATCCTCGTTTTGCTTTTGTTGATGTTCATCTTATATCCTCCTTTCAAGACACTGTCCATTCCGTTCAACTGCTCTTCCAAGTCCTTTGCTGTCTCTGACAGAATTACAATGTCATCGGCGAACCTCAAAGTTTTTATTTCTTCTCCATGGATTTTAATACCTACTCCCAATTTTTCTTTTGTTTCCATTACTGCTTGCTCAATATTCAGATTGAATAACATCTGGGAGAGGCTACAACCCTGGCTCACTCCCTTCCCAACCACTGCTTCCCTTTCATGCCCCTCGACTCTTATAACTGCCATCTGGTTTCTGTACAAATTGTAAATAGCCTTTCGCTCCCTGTATTTTACCCCTGCCACCTTCAGAATTTGAAAGAGAGTATTCCAGTTAACGTTGTCAAAAGCTTTCTCTAAGTCTACAAATGCTAGAAACGTAGGTTTGCCTTTTCTTAATCTTTCTTCTAAGATAAGTCGTAAGGTTAGTATTGCCTCACGTGTTCCAATATTTCTACGGAATCCAAACTGATCTTCCCCGAGGTCCGCTTCTACCAGTTTTTCCATTCGTCTGTAAAGAATTCGCGTTAGTATTTTGCAGCTGTGACTTATTAAACTGATAGTTCGGTAATTTTCACATCTGTCAACACCTGCTTTCTTTGGGATTGGAATTATTATATTCTTCTTGAAGTCTGAGGGTATTTCGCCTGTCTCATACATCTCGCTCACCAGATGGTAGAGTTTTGTCATGACTGGCTCTCCCAAGGCCATCAGTAGTTCTAATGGAATGTTGTCTACTCCCGGGGCCTTATTTCGACTCAGGTCTTTCAGTGCTCTGTCAAACTCTTCACGCAGTATCTTATCTCCCATTTCATCTTCATCTACATCCTCTTCCATTTCCATAATATTGTCCTCAAGTACATCGCCCTCGTATAAACCCTTTATATACTCCTTCCACCTTTCTGCCTTCCCTTCTTTGCTTAGAACTGAGTTGCCATCTGAACTCTTGATATTCATACAAGTGGTTCTCTTCTCTCCAAAGGTCTCTTTAATTTTCCTGTAGGCAGTATCTATCTTACCCCTAGTGAGACAAGTCTCTACATCCTTACATTTGTCCTCTAGCCATCCCTGCTTAGCCATTTTGCACTTCCTGTCGATCTCATTTTTGAGACGTTTGTATTCCTTTTTGCCTGCTTCATTTACTGCATTTTTATATTTTCTCCTTTCATCAATCAGTGAATCAATCATCATTGTGATACTATTTAAAAAAAAATCCTGTAGAGTACCTTGGCTCACTACAGTATATTATTAGTTAGATATGCGTAAAGTGCTTATTGCAGGGACTGCTGCAGTTTATTTGGGTCTCATAGATGTGACGGGGTATCTAGCAGAATACTGAAGTATTGTTCTGTGTATGTTAGCCCAGTCCTTAGCCATATCTGTAACTTTTCCTTTAGGAGTGATCAGTTTCCTGACCAATTAAAGTACTCGGTAGTGAAGCCACTTTATAAAAAGGGAGACAGGGATAATGTTGACAATTTTAGACTATTTCTATACCATCGGTGTTTGCCAAAATTGTCAAGAAGGTTGTATATACAAGGTTACTGGAACATTTAAATTCACATAATTTGCTGTCAAATGTACAGTTTGGTTTTAGTGAAAATGCTATATTCTCTTTTCTCGGTGAGGTATTGGACGGATTAAGTAAAAGGTTGCGAACGCTAGGTGTTTTCTTTGATTTAACGAAGGCTTTTGACTGCGTTGACCACAAAATATTACTGCAGAAGTTGGACCATTATGGAGTAAGGGGAGTAGCTTACAATTGGTTCGCCTCTTACTTTAAGAACAGAAAGCAGAGGGTAATTCTCCGCAATATTGAGAGTGGTAGTGATGTTCAGTCCCAATGGGGCACTGTTAAGTGAGGCGTCCCCCAAGGGTTGGTGCTGGGGCCACTGCTGTTTCTTATTTATATAAATGATATGCCTTCTAGTACTACAGGTGATTCAAAAATATTTGTTTGCTGATGACACCAGCTTGGTATTGAGGGATCGTGTGTGTAATATTGAAACAGTATCAAGTAATGTAGTTCATGAAATAAGTTCGTGGCTTGAGGAAAATAATTTGATGCTAAATCACAGTAAGACTCAGTTTTTACAGTTTCTAACTCACAATTCTACAAGAATTGATATTTTGATCAGACAGAATGGGCATATTATAAGCGAGACGGAACAGTTCAAGTTCCTAGGCGTTCGGATAGATAGTAAGCTGTCGTGGAAAGCCCATGTTCAGGATCTTATTCAGAAACTAAATGCTGCTTTATTTACCATTAGAACAGTATCTGAAATAAGTGACAGTTCAACACGAAAAGTAGTCTACTTCACATATTTTCATATGCTTATGTCGTATGGTATTGTCTTTTGGGGTAATTCTTCTGATTTGAAAAGGGTATTTTTGGCTCAAGAACAGGCTGTTCGAGCTATATGCGGAGTGTAGGTTCGAGGACCTCTTGTCGGCCCCTATTCAATAGTCTGGGAATTCTGACATTGCCCTCACAGTATATATTTTCTTTAATGTCATTTGTTGTTAGCAATATTAGCTTATTCCCAAGAGTTAGCAGCTTTCACTCAGTTAATACTAGGCAGAAATCAAATCTGCATGTGGAATGCATTTCCTTGACTCTTGTGCAGAAAAGAGTGCAGTATTCTGCTGCATCCATTTTTAATAAGCTGCCACAAGAACTCAAAAATCTTAGCAGTAGTCCAAACTCTTTTAAGTCTGAACTGAAGAGTTTCCCCATGGCTCACTCCTTCTATTCTGTCAAGGAGCTACTGGAAGAGCTAAAAAATTAAGCAAATTCCAGTGTTACAATGTTGATATTCTTTATTTAAACTTATTACTTTTCGCCTGAATATGTTTCTTATATTTCATTTTATCTGTTTCTACTATCGTGTTATAATTTCATGTATTGACTCGTTCTAAGACCATGGAGACTTCTCCTTAATTTGGTCCCACGGAACAATAAATAAATAAAGTGTTGCCTGGAATACTCCCTTTGAAATTCTAAAGGTGACAGGGATAAAACAGAGGAAGCAAAAGGTTATTTACAACTTTTACAGAAACAAGATTGCTGGTATGTGAGCATAAGGACGTAAGAAAGCTGCAACTGAGCAGGAAGTGACCCAAAGTTGCAGTCTGTCCCCAACGTTGTTCAGTCTGAATGTTTCACAAGCATTAAAGGAAACTAAGAAGAAATTTGGAAAGGAAACTAGAGATCATGGAGAAGAAGACATTTGATGTTTTCCAATGACTTTGTCACTGTCAGATAAAACAGAGGACCTGGAAGAGAGGTTGAACAAAATGGATACTGTCTTGAAAAGATAAGATGAACATCAGCAAGAGTAAAATGAGGGTAGTGAAGTGTAATCAAATTAAATCAGCCGATGCAAAGGGAATTAGACTAAGAACTAAGAAATTAAAAGTTAATAGATGAGTTTTGCTATTTGGGCAGTAAAATAAAGAAGGGATTGGTTGATAAGAGACATCCGGAGGCAACAAGGACTTATCAGTTTGGTAATTGGAAGGGTGGAGGGCAAATATGGTAGAGGGAGACGAAGAGATGAATACAGGAAGCTGGTCCAAATTTATAGTTAAGCAGAAATTAAGAGGATTGTGTGAGATAGAATAGCATGGAGAGCTGCAACAAACCAGTCTTCAACTAAAGATAATGGCAGCAACAGTAGTACATGCTTTTTCCAATCAAACTGTCATAAATGGAGAAGACTTTAATCATCCATCAGTTAGTTATACCTACATTTCTGTAGGTGTTGGGTGTGGCAAGACATTCTCTGATAATTACATAAAATAGATAGTGCAGTAGCCCACTCATGAAGGAAACATATTAGGTCTAATGCAACAAATAGCCTTAACCACTTTGAGGATATCCACATTGAAAATGGTACCAGTGACCATGAGGCAGATATATCAGGAGTGATTACTGCAGTACAAAGAGCAGCAAAAATAAGTAGAAAGACATAAACGTTCAGCAAACTAGATAGACAGTAGTGTCGTATTTCATAAATATGTTGATCGAAGGATGAATATCACTTTTGCACCCTCGCATAGATCCTGAAGAATCTGAACGGGCATATGCTCGAAGACAGATTGCCAACTGCCACATGAAAGCTTCCTTTAAAAATGTAAATTGTGACCATTAAATAAAGCCTTTAGAAATGCACGACGACATCCTATGTATCATTCCCATAATGACAGTGAATACAAGAATAGGCTATTTGCACTATGGTCACTGAGGGCATTTTAGCAATCATTCTTTCCACATTCTGTATATGGGAGTGGGAAGAAGCCATAAGAAGTGGTACAGTGGTTTTGTGGGGTGTAGATATAAACACAAGGAAACGTCACTTTTATCTTACCTGCAACAAAATATAGCATTATCATCAAACCACTTAACTTGTTGGAGATAATGGTTAATTTTCAATGAAACTCAAGTGTCCGTAATGTGTCCGTAATGTGTTGTTGGTGTACATTTTTAAGCAGATTATGTGATCTCTCAGCTAAAAAAATGCGCGCACACACACACACACACACACACTTCTCAGAATAAACCAACACAGTGAGTGTAATTTACCTTGTATATCAATAAGTGTTTGTTTCTTATAAACTGCTAATTCTGTTCAGTTGCGGTGAAAGATATTAATGAAACAGGCAAGAGCTGCTTTTGAGAAAATCAAATGTTTCCAATACAGAGGTTATCAATAGCAAATGTTGACAATAAAGAGGTTATTTACAGCACGTGCAGAAATTGAACTGCTGTTATAGGCATACTGAAGGATATGAGAAAGTAGGTAGTGATTGAGAAGGGAATAAGAGAGGGTTGTAGCTTCTCCCCATGTTATTCAGTTGAAGAAATAAATTATGAAACAGAGGTTTATAAATTATATAATTGCCAAATACATTGTCAAGTGAACGGGATGGGTGTGTCAAAAACATGTTATAACAATAGTATGAATAAAAATAAAACAGATAATGGAGGTAAGTTGAATCGGCAAGTGATGCTGAGTGGATTAGATTAGGAAACAAGATACGGTATGTATATGAGTTTTGTTTTTTTGGATAGAAAAATTACTTATGGCAGATGTAAAGAGGACGTAAAAAGCAGGTGCACGAAAATAAGTGCAATTTTCTTAATAGATATATGTTAATAACGAATATAAATTTAACTTAGTTTTATTCTGAAAGTATTTATCTTGATTGTAGCTATATTTAAAGTGAAATGCAGATGGTAAACAATAAGAGGAAAATAGATACTTTTGAAATGTGATGCTACAACATACTATTGTATGTGGGTAGTTCCAGTAATCAATGAAGAGGTATTGAATTGTAGTGGGGAGTAGGAGGTTTTTGATCTGCCTAAAAGAAATGATGAAGCATCACACAGTAGTTGGTTTTGTACTGGAGGACCGTGTCGAAGATAAAATTGTAGATTAGATTCAAATGTATTTAGGTTGCAGTATGTAAGTCATTAGGAAAAGATTGGCACATGATAAATTTGAAGAAATGCATCATACTAGTCTTCAGATTACTATAAAAAGAACAAAAAATAGGGCCGGGTTGTCAACAGACAGTAACACGAACAAATTTGTCGCAGTCTTTTTGTGGTGATGTCGGAATGAAGCTGAGGTGAAATGTTACCTTCCATGCAATAATTTTTTTGCCTTGTCCCCTCTATGCCACTATTGTGTTTCACAGTCAGTATCCTATGTGTTTTCTGTGAATGTAATGGTCTGTACAGTTTTTAGTACACACAGTTGTATTATACTAAATTATTTACTAGAGTAATTTTTTCATTTATAAGTTATAACTTTTTTTCTGAACCTACCCAAACGTATTTCATGTTATAATATTTGTAAAGCACCTCTTTCTTAATCTAACAGCTTCACCCAGCAATTTTTTTGTCATTTCTGTTTGGCAACTTGCCAGTGTGTTAGAGGGGCTACACAAGATATGTCCTGTTTTCCGTTTTTTGGGTTTTATCTTTAAAAATGTAATGCTTACCACTTTCATTGAAGTGGGACGTGACTTGGACATTAATGTAGAAAACCTTTTCTTTTGTTTTTCTCTGTGCATGCTTGAAGAGTTATTCCCCGCATCACTTGCAATTTTTCTCCACTAACTTGGTTTAGAAATTACGCTTCAGTTAAGAGAATATGTGTGTGTGTTGGGGGGGGGGGGGGGTTTCATTATTTAACACTATAAATGTTAAAACAGAGATTACTATTTATGAACAAAACCCCAAAATTCCGTTGAAGCTGTTAGTAAAATATCTTTAAACTTGAGAAGGTAAAACTGGTACACTTGCTAACTGCTGTCCTACTAACTCCATTTTCTTTTTTTTTTTTTTTTTTTTTTTTTCTTTTTTTTTTTTTTTTTTTTTTTTGAGATGGAAAAGTCAGATTTTAACTTAGAAGATAGTTGAAAAAATTATTGTACTATGCAAGTTGTTGTTTAAATGAAATATTGAACTAACCCTGAAACAGCCTTGCAGTTTCATAAAAAGGACACACACACACACACACTCTTTCATGTAATAAATTTCCGAGCGAGTAATGTGTATTCATAGCACAGGACATTATGCATAACAGTGTTCTAATGAAGTGTACATTTGAATTTTCTCTCATTATTAATGATGGTTGGCTGTCTTCCACTTGTCATCCTTTCTTTCTAATCATTGTAGTAAGCTGTATGTCAGCATAAACATGTAGTTAATGCTTCATGTTTTGTATTTGGAATTTGATATAATGCTTCACAATTACTATACATGTAATTGAAGTCCATCTGTATAGCAAAGTAATTAAATTATAAATTTGCATTAATTTGTGGCAGTGAATTGTGTGTACAATTGCTGAAACATCAAGTGCATGACAAATGTCTTTCAGTAACTAACATCTCAGTTGATGGCATATTTTAAGCAGTTTGTGAATTGATTTTGTTTTTTGTTCCTTCCAGAATTAATTTGCACACCAATTACTGTATTACATTGTGTAATACTTTACCTCCGGTAACATCAGTTATGGACAGTTTCTTTTCAAAAAAATTAAAAAAAAAGCTTCTCATAGTGGTGGGAGTCTTCTCTTTGCACTGTAATTATCAAAATATTTCAAGATCTGCTAATACAAAAAATTATAGCTTGGTTCTCCACGATTTGTAGGATGCAGTTATGCCAAATTTTAATCATCACAGCCAGATTCAATAATTCATAAATTGATATTTTTGTTTTGGGCAATATGATGACTACTTGAAACTGCCAATTCACTCTTGCTTATGCAGAAATTGTTTGATAGCATAATATGGGTATTAATAATTGACATCAAATTCACTATCCAACTGCTGCCATTTTGCTGCTTATCTCTCGAGGGATGTTGTACGTGATTAATAATTTTGGGTAGCCATAGCAGATTTTAAAAAGTGCCCCTTTGAATGATGTTTCATTTCACAGTGTTAACATAATGGTTTTCTGTTATTGCTGTGCAGGTTTTAAGGATAGGCTATGCCGAATATTATTAGACACAGTACACATAGCTACCTTCTTCATTTAGAGTTATGTTATGAAAATGCAGCGGAATAAAATTTCACTTTCTGATCAAATTTTGCTTTTGTCTTGTGGCATGTTTAATAGTGACTCCTCTGTAAATTACAAAAAAAAAGAAGTTACTGGGCCAATAGAAATTTTATGGTTGTTCCGTAACTTCATGCTTTTCTTATTTCATAGTAAATGTTCCTTCAGTAAAGTGAAAATCAATACCATTGTATTACACAGCACATTTTGAGAATGACACCTATGCTGCTGGGTGGAAATTTTTCTGGATAACCTGGAATTCTCGGGGAATTGTGTGTTTTTAACTTTAAGAATTGCAATTTAATTTTTTTGGGCTTTATAAGTAACAAATTTTGAAATTCTTAATATTTCATTGTGTGTTAATTATATTAATCTTATTCCATATACATTGATGTTTAAAAAAAAAACAAAAAACAAAAAAACAAACAAACTTGGTTAAACCACTGCTTATTGGCCAGTATGTCTCATGCAAGGGAAGAATAGTTGTTATTGTAGTGTTAGATTCCCTCCTCATCGCCCAACCATCTGTCTCGTTACTTTATCAGGAGCTTCTTATGAAATCACGTTGGAATTTTTAGGGGAATTCCCCCACTCATACTTTGCAAGTCTTAATGCGCGCTCTCTCTCTCAGCATCTTCATAAATTGGACAAAATTCACTACCTTTGTTTCTAAGCAGTTATTGAATTTATTCAATGATTTATGTGCAGTGCAAGTACTACGTCTAGGAACCAATACTGAGGAGGAAAGCTATGACCACCACGTACACTCTGGTTTAACTTCTATAAGGTGGCTTACCAGTTTAAGCGGGAATGACTTAGGAATGGCCTCATAAAGAAGTCCTAGGAAATGGTTTCAAATTTAGATGACAGTGTCGGTAGAATCTACTCAGAGTTGTATACTAACACATACTGAAACTTTAGAAAAACAGTAGAGCATTAACTGGCCAACTCGGTTTAATGTTACAATTGCAGTCTGTGCACAATGTGGAGGTTGATATCGACATGCACATTTTCTGATGAAACATGATTGCATTTGTTGGAGTATGTGAGAATAATTGACATTAGGCTTTTGAAAATCCTATTTGATAACATTAAGAGGCACTGCATTCATTTTTCAGAAAAGTAACAGCTAACAAAAGATGTAAAGTTATTTCATTCAAGACAGTTCAATAGCACACACCGCCAGCGCTTCTGTGGCAGTGAGGGATTTACTTTTGATTATAACACAACACTTGTCATATGTGAAACCCATTTAGCAATCCTCAGATTTTTTTTCCAAACTGTTGGAAGCTTTATTTTCCAGAAGCTCCCTGAACTTGTTTCATCTCCATTTATTTCTTTAGCTGGCTGTCCAGTCCTTCCATCAGCTACATGGAACAGAAGAGCTCGCCGGGTACTTTGTCTTCATTCTTGGTCGTACTATTTTCTTTTCCTAAAGTGAGTTCATTGTGCAAACCAAAGTGCCAACTTGCTCGGTGTTCACAAAAGTGGCCTGCTGATTGAAAAGGGAAGAGAAGAATTTTAAATCCATCCAGATTTATGTTTTATATAATTTCCTGAATCACTAGAAGCAAATGCTAAGATTTCATTCATCACTCCTCCCTAATCAGAGCTTGTGCTCAGTCTCTAATGATGATGTTTACAAGACATTAACCCCTAAATTACCTTTCTTCCTCATGAGAAAACTGTCTATACCTTTTATTTTCTTTATTTTGTATTTCAGTTCAGAAGTTGTTGCGAAAGCATTATCAGTTTCTTTCAAACCAGTATTCCTTGCAGGTTGTGTCTTAATCAAACATACAATCTTCATTTTCACCAAGGAAACTTTGTGCAGTGCTTATTTTCACTTCCAACTGTAGCTGTTATTTTTACCTTTGGCTTCTGCTTCTGCTTGTGTTTACAACTATTTCTTAGAGACCTGGTGAATATCTTCTTCGTTATTGGTACTCTTTGCCATAGATCCTTCCATTCTAGGAAGGGGCTATGAAAGCGTGCTTTGAACAAGTGATGACTCTCCTCTGTATGGATGCTTAGTAGATAACCTAAAGTACCAAAAATTAAGAAAGCAGGTAAAAAGGTATTTCATCGGGGCAGTTGTTCTGCAGACTGAACATTTTTAAAAATCTGTAAGCACGAATTGTAAGGTATTGGTGTTCATGCATTTTAAATTGGAAGATTGACTCATTTTTCACACAAAACCTCATATACATTCAAACTTACCTAGAAAAATTAAATTTATCCGTTTTGTTTGATAGTAGCATGTTGTGCTGACATAATACTCTACAGCATTGTTCTGGCATTCATATGGAACACAACAATGGGGTAACTGCAGCACACAGTGAACCAGTGAAATTAGAGAGACCGCACACCAAAAGTTTACCCCCTTTTAACATTGTATTACTTATTAAAATGTTTGAAACATTACTTCCTAACCATGAAACAGTGGTCCGGAATGGGTGTCATTTACAGACTTAACAAGTATTGATAATTGGTGTATTTTGTCTATAGGCCAGTAGGGAGTTGCAACTAATAACAGCACACATTATTTAGTGAAAGCTCACATTATTTAGTGAAAGTTCCATGTTGCTACAGTTTTATACCCATATTCTTTCACACTTGGCTCGAAAGGCAGGCTTCTAATATTTAATGCTTTTTTACCACAGTTCAGAGTTGCTTTGTTAGAGATGATGGCAACAGTGTAAATAAAAACCTGAAAATGTGTGGTCTGTTTGTGTAGTGGATGCCTTCTGTGGCCATAAGGAAATCTACATACATACGAAGTGTGGCGGAGGGTACCCTGTACCACTATTAGTAATTTCCTTTGCCACTTTACTCACAAATAGAGTGAGGGAAAAACTACTTTTTATATGTCTCAGTATGAGCCCTAATTTCTCGTACTTTACCTTTGTGGTCCATATGCAAAATGTAGTTGGCGGTAGTAGAATCGTTCTGCAGTCAGCTTCAAATGCTGGTTCTCAATTTTCTCAATAGTGTTTCTCGAAAAGACATTGCGTTCCATTCAGGGATTCCCAGCTGAGTACCCGAAGCATCTCGGTAATACTTTCATGTTGTTCAAAGGTGCCAGTAACAAATTTAGCAGTCTGCCTCTGAACTGCTTAGAAGTTTTTCTTTAAACCAAATCTAATTCAGATCCCAAACACTTCAGCTGTACTCAGCAATGGGTCACACTAGTGTCCTATATGCAGTCTCCTTTACAGATGACTCCCACTCCCAAAAGTCTCCCAATAAATCAAACTTGACCATTTGCCTTCCCTACCACAATCCACATGTGTTCGTTCCATTTCGTATCACTTCGCAGCATTACACCCAGATATTTAAATTGTGTAACTATCAGGCAGGACGCTACTTTTTTTTAAATTTATCTAAATTTAGAGCTGTCATTCATCACACAACTAGAAACTTTGTCTTAACATCTTCTATCCTCCTAAAGTCAATTGACGATGACACCTTCCCATATACCATGGCATCATCAGCAGACAAATGCAGATTGCTCCCCACCCTATTCCAGATCATTTACATATATCGAAAACTATAGTGGTCCTATCACACTTGCCATCAAGTAAAACGTGCTGGGTTCTATTACTTATGAAGTCTTCGAACCAGTCAACGTATCTGGAACCCATTCCATATGTTCATATCTTTGTTAACAGCTTGTACAATAGCAAATGTTTTTTGGAGGTATGTAATATCCATATTTCACGGTATCATTTCAGAAAAGGGTGAGCTGAGTTTTGCGTAAGTGCTGCTTTCTAAAGCAATTATGATTTGTGGACATAAGCTTTTTGATCTCTAGTAAATTTGTTATAACTGAAATGAGAATACGCTCAAAAATTCTGCAGCGAAGTAATATTATGGATATTGGTCTGCAATTTTGTGGGACCGTTCTTTTACCCTTCTTATATACGGGAGTCACGTGCGCTTTTTTTCAGTCACTTGGGACTTGCGCTGTGTGAAATATTCACAACAATTGCAAGCGGAATCAGGGGCCATTGCCATAAAACCAAATTGGGATGACATCTAGCTCTGGTGAATTATTTGTTTTCATCTCTCTCTGTTATTTCTCTACACCAAGGATACCTGTTAGTATGTTGTCCTTATAGGAGTCTGTGCTGTGGTCAAAGGTATGTTTGCGTGATTCTCATGCATGAATGATTTCTGAAATGCAGAATTTAAAACTTTAGTTTTTGTTTTGCTACCTTCTACTGCCACAACAGACTGGTTAACGAATAACTAGGTGGAAGCCTTAGATTCACTTCATGATTTTACTCAGAACCAGAATTTTCTCGAGTTCTCGGACAGATCTTTCACTGAGGTAGGACAGTGGTAGGTGTTGTATGCTTCAGGCACAGATCTCTTTACAGTAACATAGATCTCTAATGATCTTTTCCTGTTGTCATTTGCATGTTCTCTTTTGAACCAAGTGTGCAACAGCCTTTGCTTCCTTGGCATTTTGTGAATTTTTCTTGGTAAACCATGGTGAGTCTTCTCCATCGTTAATCCACTTACTAGGCACACAATTTATGATCTGTTTAAACTTTGCCCATAATTCCTTACACTTCTCATATTGTTCATTGCTCAAGTAATCCGTAGCTCATGGTCTAGTGGCTAGCGTTGCTGCCTCTGGATCACGGGGTCCTGGGTTCGATTCCCAGCCGGATTGGGAATTTTCTCTGCCTGGGGACTGGGTCGGTGTGTTGTCCTCATCATATATCATCATTTGTGACAATGGCTAGATTGGGCTGTGTGGAAAAAATGGTCTGTGTGGAAAAAATGGTCTGTGTGGAAAAAATGGTCTGTGTGGAAAAAATGGTCTGTGTGGAAAAAATGGTCTGTGTGGAAAAAATGGTCTGTGTGGAAAAAATGGTCTGTGTGGAAAAAATGGTCTGTGTGGAAAAAATGGTCTGTGTGGAAAAAATGGTCTGTGTGGAAAAAATGGTCTGTGTGGAAAAAATGGTCTGTGTGGAAAAAATGGTCTGTGTGGAAAAAATGGTCTGTGTGGAAAAAATGGTCTGTGTGGAAAAAATGGTCTGTGTGGAAAAAATGGTCTGTGTGGAAAAAATGGTCTGTGTGGAAAAAATGGTCTGTGTGGAAAAAATGGTCTGTGTGGAAAAAATGGGCTGTGTGGAAAAAATGGGCTGTGTGGAAAAAATGGGCTGTGTGGAAAAAATGGACTAAACACTCTCCTAGTCTTCTTGACTGGTTTATTAACTTTTGTAACCATATTTGCTCTGATGATGTCATGACAACTAATCACTGTCCCTACACTGATACTATCCATAAGGTCCAGCATGAATGTAGCTGCAAGGTTTAAAGTATTTCCATTGTGTGTGGGCTGGTAAACTAGCTGCTCATGACAGTTTTTGGAAAACATGTTCAGAAATACTTTATAAGGCAGTTTGTCTGTACCCTCGTGCATTGAATCCATAGAAGTCCCATTCTATGCTCAGCAGGCTGTGTCCAACTAGTACTGCATAATCTGGGTTTTTATCTGCTACGGGCTGTAGACTCTTTGATTGACCAGAGAACTGTCATGGCGGAATCAGGTGGCTGGTAAAAACATCCAACAATTAACTTGATTTCACCTAGATCTGTTACACACAACCAGCTAACTTCGCTGTTGCACTCAATTTCGACCTCAATAGAGACAATATTTTTGTCAACTGCAATGAACACTGCTCATAAGGCATCTAATATGTCTTTCTGATATATGTTCCATCACTTGCTAAGTATCTTGGAGCCTTCTGTGAGGGTTGTACCAAAAGTACAGTTCCCATATTTTTTACAAACAGAAAACATTGTTTATTGTTATTAATTTATACACCATTGAAAAGCTTACACTTTTGTCTGTTTTTCGACATAGTCACCATTTTTTTCGACACTCTTTTGAAGCCAGTACTCAAGCTTTTGTATTCCTAAATTTAAGTAGTCTCCCGCCAACGCATTGAGGAAGTTCGTAAACCTCTGCTCGGACTTCATCGCTCTTGAAGCATTTGCCACCTAAGTGCTACTTTAGCTTGGGGAAGAGGTTATAATCTCTGGGGGCTATTTCCGGGCTGTACGGGGGATGGGGCAGAACAGTTCACCCAAATTTCTTCAAAAGCTCCTGTTTGACGAGCGACGTGGGGTAGAGCGTTGTCGTGAAGAAGCACTACTCCTCCGTCAGTCATCCTCTCCGGCAATTCTGTATTGCTAACCAGAGTTTGGTCAATGTTTCAAATATCTGTCTGGGTTTACTGTCGTCCCAGGTTGCATGAAATCGATGAGGAGTGCCCCCTCTCAATCCCAAAACACAGTCGCCATAACGTTTCCTGCCGAATGCGTTTGTTTGAATTTATTTGGTGACGGTGAACCGGAGTGACACCACTAATGAGGTTGTTGTTTATTTTTGGGGGTGTAATGAAACATCCACGTTTCATCTCTCGTGATGATAGTCGAACAACTTCTCCTTGTTGCCTTACCCCCCCCCCCCCCCCTCACATTGTTGAAAAAACTTGCAAGCACAGTCAAGCTGTTACTCCGTGTGTCCATCAGTCAGCATCTGGGTGACCCAGTGAGCGCACACCTTGCGATAACCCAAAGTTTCTGTTAAAATTCTTTCAGTTGTGCTATGGGAAGCTTCAGGAATGGGCAACACGTTCACGGACAATGACCCTCTGATCTTTGAGCAACTCGCTGCTGATTTTCTGGATAATCTCATCCAAAACCGGTGGTCTTCCACTCTGTCCTTCATCGTGAACTTTGGTGCAGCCCTCAGCAAAAGCCCTGCACCATTTGCTGACATGCTGAACGGACATGCACTCTTCACCATAAACCTCAGTCATTTGCCGATGAATCTCCATGGCGATCAGCACTTCCATCTCTGTCAAGCCAACACTGAGCAAAGTAGCAAGTCATGGAGAGGCAGGCTCAATGGTGGGGGAACCACACCCACAAGGCTGTAGCTCATTGGGAACCTTACTTTTGGTACAACCCCGTTACCTTGGTTTTTCAGTGGGTTGTCAGTTCCAAATGAGGCTAATTGCTAACTGATAACTATGTTCTTCAGAAATTGATACTGTTTCCTTAATATCAGACAAGACCAGTGCTGCATGGTGGAAAAGTAAGCATCTTAAAAAATGTTGCAAGAGACATTATTCTGTTGCTGATGTCGGTAAGCTCCCCATTTTGGTACCATCATAGTCTTTATTGGTTATTGTGTCCCAAAGTCCTAATAATTCAAAATTTTGTGTGATTTATTTATCAGTGCTTTTTAGATGTCTCCCAAAATCCTCCGACACACTTTCTCGATATTGTTACAGGAATTTATATTAAAAAATGGGCATAAACATTAGATCCAATGTTTAGAATATCAGCCTAAATGTTGACCTTCAGAAAAATACCTATTCAGTATCTGATTATTAGCAATAAAATTCTTATTTTCCCGTATATTAAGGTGATATTGCATCCAGTGACTGGAAATATGCTTGACACGAAGACTTAAATGCAAAATCTCAAAGGGCTCCATCAGTCTCAAGAGTTCATACAGTCATGTGCTGACAGATGCAGCAAGAATTCTGTTGACGAATCCCTCTGTTAATACAAAGTGTAGTGTTCCATAGTGACTGCTGCTGAGTGTCTAAACTTAGTTTCTCTTAATTAGAGTAATAGAATTGGTGAGCTTCTATGGCCTTGGAAGAACTGTCAGCTTCAGCCTCTCATGACAGTGATGCTCACTAAACCCCATGTTGAGTGAGGGACAGTTGAAAACGATTAAAGTTTGTCTTTTGTCACATGTATTCCTTTACTTCCCTGTTCACTTCCCATTTTGCTCTCTTCCCTTGCTTCTCTCTTCACTTTTCATACACCTGCACTTCCAAATGAAATATTAGTGACACTAGATGGGTTGCAACATGTGAGGTAGAAGAGTTGCCACAGTCATCTCTCAGGTTTTATCAGCAAGGTTCATTAGTATTGTATTTGCAGGTGTACAGCTGAGTAGTTGTTTCCATTTTTGCGTAATATTTTGACAGCTGATCCAACCATCCCCTTTAGAGCTGTGAGGTTCGCTTTTGTGTGTACTCACTGTCCGGACTCCAATCCGACTGGCTGGAGTCCAGGAAGTAAGTACACATAACAGCACAATCTGAAGCAGAATGGGCATAAACATTAACTAAAAGTAACACTAGAACTGCCAGAACACAGGACAAGCCTATCTGCGATACTTCATGTGTGGTTAGTGTGAGTTAGTTGTAGCGTTAGCCTGCTGTGCAGAGGGTTTTGGATTTGAAACCCCCTGACAACACATTTTTAAAATGTATTATGCGTGAAGTGTTTTGGCAATCTACTTTCACTTTGTTTCTTTGAAAGTAATGAACCTATAGTGTACATTTGTGGTTTCATAGAATATATCAGAGCTGAAAAATAAAGAAACAGTTGCAATAATAATAATAATAATAAGTACATAACACTCTCTCTCTCTCTCTCTCTCTCTCTCTCTCTCTCTCTCTCTCTCTCTCTCTCTCTCTCTTGCACACACGCATTCATTCACTCATGACAGCCTCCACAGTTGCAAATATCTAAAACGGTGAAGAAAGTGGATTCAACAAGGAGATGTCTGTGGGTGGCACTTTTCCAACTAGAGGTTTCTAAAGATATTGTAGAGGTTGTACTGTCTGTTCACGCAACAGTCCATGAGTACACAATTATTCCATTGCTTTCACAGGTGAGCAAACTTGCTCCAAAGCTGTTTGTGGTCCTTCAAGAACCTTGTTTTTGAGGTACTTGTACACATCAATCCATGTTACCAGCACCAAACTTAATAGTCCACTCTCACTCCTCTGGTAAATGACCCAAGAAATGTTGAGGACATTTCTACAAGAAGCGGTAGTGCAACAAATCGAAACACATTGACTTTTGAACATTATGTACTACTTTTTAATTCTATTATTTTGTTTATTATTATTATTAATGTTATTGCAATTGCTTCTTTGTTTGTCTGTTCAGATTGTTTATTCTGTGAAACTGCAAATGTACTTTGTAGGTTTACTACTTTCAAAGAAATAAAGCAAAATTAGACTGCCAAAATACTTTCATGCATAATACGTTAAAAAAAACCTTGTTTGGGGGGGATTCAAAACCAAGACCCTTCGCATGACAGTCTAATGCTCTATCAACTCACCCACACTAGCCACACGTATAAAGGAATCACAGATATGCTTTTCCTGTGCTCTGGTAGTTCTGGTGTCGCTATTAATTAACGTTTATGCCTGTTCTGCTGGACAACAGCACATAGCTCAAACTGAATCATAGTTTTGTTTGATACCTTGTTGACAAAACATTTGTTACAGCTCTGAGTCTCTGACATCTGGAGGTTTGGGTGTCAGCTGCACACCTGTATGTAAACAAAGTGGTATTGGCACTTTTATGCCATGTTCCATACAATTCTGAGTGGTAATCATGAATTATCAAAATGCATTTTCTTAGACTATCAGTACAATGTTTAGCATTTGATGTGTTCAATTTTCTTATAACTTATTATTTTCTCAGCAGTTCTGTTAATGAGACACTTTCAAGATTTCAGCCGTGTGATCAAGAGTTTATCAGTTGTTTTGAATGGCCTCTTGTGGATGCTTTACTTCATATAGGTTTGTGATGATTTAAGGGTGTACCTCTAGTTTTCTGAAAGAGTCATCTCCAGTAAGTCAGATAAACACTTACCATGTTTGCTTAATGTGTCTGGAAGCTGTCATGGAGAAAAACTCCCCCACAGATGTTGATTGGTTTAGCTTTAATTGAATTACTTTATCTGGTGAAATTTTGATTTTTGCATACTAGCACCGAACTTCATAAAATTTGTGGTAAATTTTTTTCTCTAAATATTGACTTAAGAATTGTACAGCATGTTACTACAGCTCACATAAAACTGAGTAGCAGTATTGATCAGTTTTACACTGAGGTGACAAAAGTCGTGGTATACAACCTAATAATGTGTCTGTCTCCTTTGGTGCAGCAACTCGATGTGGCATGGTCTCAAGTAATTGGAAGTCCCCTGCAGAGATATTGGACCATGCTGCCTCTGTAGCCATCCAAAACTGCAAAAGCGTTGCCGGTGCACGATTTTGTTCATGAACTGACCTCTTGAATATTTCTAGTAATTGTTTGAGAGATTCATGTCAGGCGATCTGGGTGGCAAAATCATTCGCTCGAATAGTCCCGAATGTTCTTCAAACAGATCACAATCAATCATGGCTTGGTGACATGGCGCCTTGTCGCCCATAAAAATTCCATCTTAGTTTGTGAATCTGAAGTCCACGAATGGCTCAAAGTAGGCGAACATAACCATTTCCAATCAATGATCGGTTCATTTGGACCAGAGAACAAACTCCATTCCATGTAAACACAGCTCACACCATTATGGAGCGACCACCAGCTTGGACGATGCCTTGTGACAACCGGTGTCCATAGCTTCATGGGGTCTACACCACACTTGAATCCTACCATCAGTTCTTACCAACCGAAATCGAGACTAATCTGACAAGGCCATCGTTTTCAAGTCATCTGGGATGCAATCGATGTGGTCACGACCCTGGGAGAGGTACTTTGGGCCATGTTGTCTTGTTACCAAAGGCACTCGTGTCAGTTGTCTGCTGCCATAGCCCATAAACACCTAAGTTTGCTGCACTGTCCTAACAGATAAGTTTGTCATATGTCCCACATTAATTTCTGTGGTTCTTTCACACAGTATTGCGTGTCAGTTAGCACTGACAACTCTACATAAATACTGCTGCTCTCTGTCGTTAAGTGAAGGCCATCAGCCGCTGCAGTGACCGTGGTCAGAGATAATGCTGGAAATTTGGTATTCTCGACACTCTCTTGACACTGTGGATCTTGGAATATTGAATTCACAAATAATTTCCGAAATGGAGTGTCCTATGTGTTTAGCTTCAACTCTCAACAACCATTTCGTGTTCGAAATGTGTTAATTCCGTTGTGAGGCTACAATGATGTTGGAAAATTTTTCTCATGTGTCATCTAGGTACAAATGACAGCTCCACCAATGTACTGCCCTTTTATACCTTGTGTACACAATGCTACCACTCTCTGTATATTTGCGTATCGCTGTCCCATGATTTTTGTCACCTTAGAGTAAATTCAGTTTTCTCTGGTCGACTAATGAAGTAAATCACTGTGACGTAAATTAGTCCTTCCTAATATATTTGGGGACATTTCTTTTATTGTATTAATTATATTACTATAAAATATTGTAGTAAATTTGTGAGTGCACAATTGGTCTTTTTTTATTGCAGTACAATGTCATATTGAGAAGTATGTAGACAGCATTTGAAATAATAATTCTGTCATTGATTATTTTCCCTCTCTCTGTTGGTTTCTAGCCTTGTTTGCCGTACCTAAGAATTACAAGCTAGTTGCTGCACCCTTGTTTGAGTTATATGACAATGCACAGGGGTATGGACCAATTATATCGTCTTTACCACAAGCTTTGTGCAGGTGAGTACTGCTGTTACATTGTAGCCTTTACTTGATCAGAGTTATCAGGATGACACTATTGAGTGCAACTAGCATTTTCTTCCTTTGCTGTGCTGTTTACCAATAATGATTATGCCTTGTTAGAATTTTCTCAAATTTCCATAATTTTGTTTTGAAAGAAAAGTAGTGTCATGCAAAAACATGCTGCCCCCTACACACACACACACACACACACACACGTACACGTACAAGTCTTGCTGCAGAAATTTTTCTTTTTTGTGTGGACTATCATTTGCATTATCGGTGGGTTAATCAGTCATTTACATAAATGGCTGATGCTATTGTTCGCGTCTTGTAAGAAGGCAGACCAATTATCAGCAGTTGTGCGCATCCCCCCTCCACTAGCCACAGGCAGCCAATAATATTCATTCTCTTTCCGAGTGGCTAGCGGAGAGTTACAGCTAGAGAGTGAGAATCTTGCTCCTACATGCTGCACTGTTGCCGTACTTCACGACAACCGTATTATTCATTCAACTGTCCCCCCCCCCCCCCCCCCCCCCAGGTGTATAGCTGTGAATGTGTATCCGTAAATGTTTAAGTGTGATCAAAAAGAAAGCCAGGTGATGGCAAAAAATGTGAAGTGAAGTACTTCACAATCTGGCGAGGGGGATTATTTACCGCATTTATAACTTTTCAAACATGAATTTGAAAGCAGGTCTTCTACTGTCGATATTTGAAAACACAAGAACGGGCTCCAGAACAATGTGGTGTTGGCAAGAGAGCTGTAGGAACTGTAGAAAAAGTTGGTTTTGTGTCGCCTGGAAAGCATTGAAATCACATGGAACCTGTAACATAAATGGATAGTTTTAACAATGATGTTTTAAAGTGCTCCATGTGAACAATGTGTGTCAGACATAACAAAAACTTGTTATAGCTATGCAATGGTAAGCACTTCATCAATGTAAAGAATATTAAAAGAAAGATGATGATTCCATTTATGTTAAGAAGAGAATTTTTAGTTCAAAGAGGTGGCATAAGTGCAGCACGAACTATATCTCATATAAAGATTAACGACCCAAGAGGAGGGGATGGTTCAACAGTGTATTACCTTGATGAATCATGGGTCAGTTAGAATCATTCTAGGTAGATCTGCTGGTGGCAGTTTTAAAGTTCTCATAAGAATAGGTTCTCGGATAATTATTCTGCATTCTGACTCTTCTTCTGGTTTTGTTTCTGAGAATGAACTTCTACTTACATGTAAGAGAAACAGCAATGACTACCATTTGGAAATGGACGCTGTCAATTTCATAAGGTGATTCACAATTCTTGTCACACCTTGCTTCAAACTCGGTCATTGCCAGGTATAATTCAACTGTTACAGAGAAAACACCAGAAAAGCAGGTATTTGTCCACGGCTTAAAGGTAAAAATATTAATCACAGTGTAATCCAGACTCGCGCCGATGTCCTGACCTTGTTAATTTATACAAGTCATGTGACAGAACATACAAACCTTGCGCATTAATGGGGGTCAGATAATTTTGTGTTTACCCGTGTATCGCTGTCAGTGTAGCTCCATTGAATTAATTTAGGCAAATGGTTTTAATGCTATGTGGGAGAAAGAAACAGAACATTCAAGATAACACATACTGAACACTGCTTGTGCATGAGGCAACAGACAATATCCCAACTGTAGCATGGGCACAGTCTGTGCAGCATGCTGAAAAGCTTCAGAAAGAACAACTTGACAGGGAAGTGATGATGGATATAAGCCATGAACCTATCATCGTAAATTTACAATCAGATTGTTCAGAAACAGACTCGAATAGAAGTGACAATGGTATTACAATTAGACTTTGGAACAAAGTAGTAATATTTTGAAGTTTTAAAGACTCGTTGTTTAAAAAATGTGTTTGGGAACATATCAGTTGCATACATAATAATGAGAACTTCCTAGCGTTTTTGATTAGCACTTCGTATCTTTTTAATTATGCAGATTTTGTTGTGTATTAAATTTTTTCTTACAAGTTCAAATCACAATAAATGATACATATTTGCAAGCAGTTTCAATGACCTTGTCTTTCGACAATTCTCATTTTGAGAGAGATTGTACTTCACATCTTCACAAAGCTGTGTCAGCTGTTTGCCTCCCGACGTCACTCAGAGTAAATCTGTGGAGCAGTGGACGGAATATCATCAGAACGTCAATTAATATTTCTCTTATGATGATTGATTGAAATTGGTTTTAATATTTTTCACCTCATAGACATAAATGTATAATAGAGTGTACCATAGGCAAACGAGCCATTCCTGTTGTCCACAGCAGCACAGTTTGGCGATATGGACTTTGTTTGCCCGCTCTGCTTCCTTTCCACTTCGCCTTTATGCGTGGAAGCGCCTTCCTAGGTGGCGCGCGTTTTAGTGTAATAACAGAGCCCTTTAATAATATTTTTTGTTTAAGTTTTCCACAAAATCACTTCAGCTTTGTTAGCAGTTTAACTTGTCAGTGCTGAGTTTTATTATGTTGCCAGAATGAGGGCATTTGCCCACAAAAGACAAAAGTCCTTTGAGTCTTGGTCCAGCGCATAGTTTTGATCTGCCAGCAAGTTTCATATCAGTGTACATTCCGCTGCAAAGTGAAAAATTTTATTTTGGGAACTTCCCCCAGTGTGTGGCAAAGTCTTGTCCCCACAATAGCCTTTTTTCCAGGAGTGCTAGTTATGCAAGTTTCACAGGAAAACTCCTCTGGCATTTGAAAGGTAGGAGATGAGGCACTGGCCGAACTAAAACTAAGAGGATGGGTCATGAGTTGTGCTTGGGTAGCTCAGTCAGTAAAACATTTGTTCGTGAAAGGCAAAGGTCCCAAGTTCGAGTTTTGGTCCAGCTCACAGTTTTAATCTGCCATGAAGTTTCATATCAATGCACACTCCACAGCAAAGTGAAAATATCATTCTGCCAGTCGACCAATCGTTTTGAATTTGAAACGGGCGCACAAATCTCGTTATAGTCTACACCTTCTACTTGACTAAATCGCTTTGTGACTAAGCAAGCTTTAAAAATCTGGTCTTCTCACCAACTTTCTTCTTTCTAAATACTCATCTATTCTTTACAAGAATTACACCAGATGGTAGCTCAACCAGTTTCCCAATATCATGATTTTTTTCAGGAAGTTAATTTCTTCATTCATTGCAACCATCTGTTCTGCTGCCTTATTAGAATTAACTGATTCATGATATGATAATGGTTGATCACTGTTCTTTTCTTGCACAATGTGTTTTTGTACTATTTCATGATAAACAACCTCGTTTGAATGAAGTGTCATTGGATGATATTTGCTTAAACTCATTTTCTCTTTTGTTGCACTCATCCTTGGCCTGCATCTATTTCATTAAATATCAGAATGTTCCACAAATTCCTGATTACCTTCAGTTTCTTCCAAATTTTCCTCCTGATCTGAGAAATCATAAAATTTCCCTTCAGTGTAAGAATCTTCTCTTTCATGTCATATTTCATCTCCAATACTTGGAAATGATAATGCTCCTTCATTGCACATACAATAGAAATTTGTCCTGTTTATTATTTTCAGTTGAGCATTTGCCATTCAAGAATTGTTTGAAAATACTTTTCTTGGATTCCACAGGCTATTTTGTTTCTGGCATCCAGGCCCTGTACCCACGGTCATATAGTGTGTTATAGAGTGCATCAGCTGGCCGCGGTGGTCTAGCGGTTCTAGGCGCTCAGTCAGGAACCGCGCGACTGCTACGGTCGCAGGTTCGAATCCTGCCTCGGGCATGGATGTGTGTGATGTCCTTAGGTTAGTTAGGTTTACGTAGTTCTAAGTTCTAGGGGACTTATGACCGCAGATGTTGAGTCCCATAGTGCTCAGAGCCATTTGAACCATTTTATAGAGTGCATCAAATAATTAAGCCTTTTTCTGCCCTTTCGTATAATTTCGAACAACGTTTTTGTTTGTGTAGGTGACTGAAAACTTCACATCCTATCACAAGTAAATGTCTCACACTAGACTTTCTACCTGTCCACAATTCCTGAGGCATTTTTTTGTTGTTGTGGTTATTTGTAACGCGATTCCTTATCTTTGCGGCAGTGTACATCATCTCGCCCCAAAAACACCTTGGCAAATTCCTAGCTATTGTGACCTTACCATATCATTAACGTTCTGTTGAGCATTCAGCTATACTGTTTTTCTGTGATGTGTAGTTTAGTTATTTCGTGTCATATTCATTCAGATTCACAGAACTGTGTGAACAGAATTCTAGGCCCTTGTTCACGTGAATTTTGTTTACAGTTTGTTTTTTCATTTGACTCCTCCATTTCTTGAATTCTTCTAATACTTCATCCTTATTTTTTAAGAAATTCACAAATGTGTATTGGCCTGCGTCATCAACAATACTCGTTGAATATTTCATGCCTCCAAAACTGGGAATGTCAGTATGTCCCATGAGATCACTATTAACAACTTCTAAACAGGTAGTTCGTTCCTTCATACCTTGTTTTAAGAAATGGTCTTCGTGTTGATTTACGTGCCAAACAGCCACCACATGGGTTTATTTTACCGTTTTCACACTGTAATTCCAAGACTGCTTCCTTCATTATCGTGTTGTTTGCTGTACACTTGCAGACATGTATCATTTGACAATGCCCTAAGTCTAGCGACTTTGTGTTACATTTGTTATTTCTCAGTACGTTTATTGATCTGTCAACTGCACATGGTTTTGTATTTATGTAACATAAATGACCTTCCTGCTGATTTTTAACAAGCAGTCTTCCAGAGATATTGTCCTCTTGCAACCTTCATTATCAGAAATAATCTTTCTATTATTGTTAGCTATGAGTTTTTTAGCCAAAACTTCGTTGTTAATTATCTTTGCTTCTGTTTTTATGCCATCAACTAATGTCGTGACCTCAGCTAAAATATTTTCATCAACAGCTGAAAAATAATTTTCATTTGGAGCCATGTGATGAATTGACCAGGAATCCACTATCCAGTTATCACCATTCAATGTAACTGTGCCACAGGCAGCACTCATACTAACAGCACCTATATTCTTTTGTTCCTTTTTAAATTTCCCCCTTTCAGGACAGTTTCTGAATACGTAACGGACTTTGTGACAGTTGTAACAAACGAAACTACCTTTTTATGTTGCTTCTTTATTCGTTTCTTCCTGTCCTTTGTAAAATTCCTTAAGTGGAGTTTTTTGGTACTGTTAATTACCAACATTAACGTTCAGGGATGTTGCAGAATGTTTATCTTCATTATATTTGGGATGTGTAGCATCTTTTCACGTGCACACTTAATTGTTGCACTCTTAAAATCATTATCTGGCAAATAGCACAAAGCTGTAATTAGTACATCCCACTTGTTTGGAAGTACACACAGAACAGTCGTTGATAAATCTCCCTCTTCAGTTTTGTTGCTAATGTTCACTAGGCCTGCTACAGTTTTGTTTATTAGCCCTAGATAAATTTCCACAGATTCATAGTTCTTCATTTTTAGTGAATATAGCTTCCATCTCAGTTGCACAGTGTGAAGTTAGATATCCCTTAGGTCATATAATTTTGAAGTTCTTCACATACTGTTTTTTTATTTGACAACTTTCGTATACAAGTATGTATTTGCTGCTGTTCACATATGGAAAGTACAACTTTTGCTAGCGCCTTGTCATTGTGTGTTATATATGCCTTTTTATCAGCATATGGTGCAAGGTTCTGGCTCTCAAGGATCAGTTATAGTCCTTAAATGGTAATCTATTATAATCATTTTCATCTGATACAATCAGGAGGCGTTATTCTCTCCACATAGTTTCTCAGTCGTTTGTTCTCTGTCATCTCTGTATATTTCACTACTGTATTCGTTTTACTCTTGTTTTCTTTTGTGAGAGATCACAAATACTGGTCGTTATCAGTTAACTTTTTCCAAATGCGTCGCACAAAAATAGTCAGCTGGTATCAATAAATATTTCACCTTCACTGCACAAGAGTTTTAAAATGGATATTTGACCCACAGTTTCTATTTCTTTCTAAACATGACTGTGCACATACTCATTGTTGTAGTGGGATAAAACTCTCTTCTCACACACATTATATTTATTAAGTGAAAAACTACATACACCATCAAATCACTAACAGAGAAACCCTATAACAACACTTTGATAGTCTTTTTAAATAACCTATAAGATAATCCAGTAACATCATAGAAATGAAAAGAATGTAATATCCAGTAACATCACAGAAATGAAAAGAATGTAATAAATAAAGGAGCTCTTCTCCACCTGTTTATCTCGTAACAAGTAGCACTAGAAGTATTAGAAACAGTATTACTTTTATAGAGTAACATTGCATAGCCAGAGAATAAAAACATAAGAGATAAAGTGCTCACATTAAATAAGTAAAAATTGTCTTGTAAAGCCAACATTAAAACCTCGAGTATAGCAAGCCACTAGAACTGACATCAGACTGAAAGATTTATCACTGGATTTCACTGCTATGTAGAAACTCCGTAATGTGCTCGCCACCTATGGGTCACGAATAGCAGAGAACAGCACAAATTAAGAAAATAGTTCCATTATTAAAAGCAAATAGTTAGAACAAGAGACCAAGCTCAGTAACAGAAGTATAAAAATGTGATAAATGAAATACATGGGAAAATGCTGTAAAACGAAACAGCAGCTGTACACACCATCTGCCCAGTGCAGGCAGCATTAAAGTGCTTAAAATGAACAGAATTAATGCAGTAGGAATAACAGCTATGAAATTTTTATTTTGCAGTTGTTGCTGTGGGCTGAGAATAAAACCATCATTGACATACATTTGCTTATGAATTGCCAGCCTATAACCTTCCTTTTCTGTATGAAGGGTAACTTGCTACACTCCCTTCAGTTTGTACCCTTTCTGCCTTGTAAATGCTCTTTATACCTGATGCTGATGACAGATCTTCTAGTGTGCCCTATTCAATAAATTGGCCAAGTGTTGGAGGTGATTTTTTTAAACCACTGAATTACACAGAGAAGTGATCAAATATTTCAGTGTGTGGATTAGATTTTTCTACTAACTGTTATCTGTGGAAAAGGCAACTTCGCATCCACATCTTCTTTGTAGCAGGTGACAAATTCTGTAGGAAATGGTCCCTAAGTACAGTTTCGTGTGTGTGTGTGTGTGTGTGTGTGTGTGTGTGTGTGTGTGTGTGTGTGTTTTATTAGCAATATTGCCCAAAGTAATGACTCTGCTGTTAGTTTTTGCTGTAAAAATGTCATCAATTAAGGAAAGTTCATAAACATTATTATCTGCTGCAGTTTTTATGAAAGTGATATCAACTTAAAAGTTTTTTTGGGTGATAAAGGCAGTGATATAGCCTGATGAATGGCTGAATGGAAAAGCTTTTCATGAGGTTGGGGATGTACTGAGCTGGAGGGCAAAATTTGGTCTGTACTATTTTCTTTTTGAAATATACCAACAGTTTGTAATAATTCTAGTGCTGTTTATTGTTTGTGATATAGTTGTTATCCAATGGTGGTTTAAAATTTTTTTATAGGTAACTGTAATTTATCTGAAGATATCCTTGTATAGTATGTTAACTGGGGGCCTAGAAACGACGGAGAGGCTCCGTCCGTGCCGCTGTTGCAGTGGTCCACAACCCCACGACTACCGCAGTCCACTTCACCCCTCCGTCGCCCCACACTGAACCACTCTTTCAGGGTTATTGTGCGGTTTGGCCCCTGGTGGACATCTCACACCAGACGAGTGTAATCCCCACGTTTGTGTGGTAGAGAAATGGTGGTGTACACGTACGTGGAGAACTTCTTTGTGCAGCGATTGCCGACGTAGTGTAGCTGAGGCGGAACCACTCCGCATTCCCCAAGGCAGATGGAAAGCAGCCTAAAAACCATCCGCAGACTGGCCTGCTCATTGGATCTCGGCACAAGTTCGCCAGGCGGATTCGTGCCGGGGACCAGGCGCTCCTTCCCTATCTGGAAAGCCGGGCATTAGACCACACGGCTAACTGGGTGGGCGAAGGTACCCTTAGTTGACACCGAAGCCAATTCAATGCAATAAAATTTGTGTAACCAGTTGTCTTATTTTACCCTTCATTAAAACGGTCTAAATCCTTTTATCCAGTCTCTACAGTTAAGCCTTCATATTCCCCTAGACGAGTAAACTTCACATGGGTGTTGGGTGGGGGGATTGACAAAACACACACACACACACACACACACACACACACACGTGTTTAAAATTTCGGTCCAAAATACGCCTGCCGTCCCCTGTACCTACTTGTTACAGTTTGCTGGTTTGGGAGATCCAGACCACCTAAGCCTATGTATGGTCTCCACTCATCTCTCTTTTTCATTTCCACTGCTGCTCTCTATTTGGCTCGCACTGCTAACTAACTTCATCCATCTATTTCTCTTTTACTGCCACTCTCTATCACTGACCATCACTATCTCCTCTCTGTGTGGTTCCCACTGGTATTCTCTTCATCCAGCTCTTCTCTCTCTTCTTTCTCTTTCATTGCCTCTTTCTCACTCCCACCATCACTGCCTCCTTGCTTTTGCCACTAGCTCTGATCTACTCTCTTTCAACACAAAAATGTGGGAAGTTTGCATGCCAAAATTTTAGTGATAAAGGCGGAATTAGTTTTGAGGCAGCTGGTTCCAACTTTTGTCTGTCTTCTAAAGAGGGACTTAATTGCCTTTCTTGTGCTCTGACAGGAGCATTTTTCAGCTAGTGATCTTCTTTTCCCTGCTAAAGCAGGGTGTGATACTTCCATAAAATGAATTCCATAGATCAGTAAAGTTTTTACAAGTTTTTGATTCAGTTTGACACATTTAGGTATTGGATACATATAAACAACAAATAAAACAATCAAAAGTCCAGGTTCGAAGATCAACAGTACTATGACAAGGATGGATTGCTACTCGCTGTAAAGATAAAATGTTGAATTGCAGTCACGCAGAATGAACAAACTGTTACACATTTAGCATTTGGCCAAATACTTCCTTCAGAAAGGACAAGATAAACCCACACATTTACACAAGCAGGCATGCCTCACACAACATGACCGCTATCTCTGGCCACTTTGGAAGCAAGCAACAATCTGTGGTGGGGTGGAAGGGAGGAGGGATAGCAGGCTACGAATGAAGGAGAGGAGTCAATGCTTCCTAACAGAGCTTGCAAGGATGAGGAAAAGGCCATGAGGTGCAGCATTGAGTGAGTGGTTGTGGGGATGGAAGGGGGGGGGGGGATGAGGAGTGAAATAAGAGAGGAGTAAGGAGGGGGAAAAAGACAGGTGGGTGCATTTGCAGAGAGCAGTGCACAAGGAGAGTGAGGGGCATTTATTTGGGAGGGGGGGTGATTGGCCATTGGGAGGGGGGGGGGCAGAAACTGTTGGGTGGAGGGTGTGGAGACAGTAGGTTACTGTAGGTTGAGGCTGGGATGATAGTGGGAGCAGAGAATGTGTTGTAAGGAGAACTCACATCTTTAAAGTTCAGAAAACCTGGTGGTGGAGGGGAAGATCAAGATGGCCCGGGTTGTGAAGCAGCCATTGAAATCAAGCCTGAATGTTCAGCAGCGTGTTGTGCCACAGAAAGGTTCTCTTTGACTTGGTCACAGTATGGCAGTGGCCATTCATTGTGGTGGATAGTTGGTTGGTAGTCATACCAGTATATAAGGCTGTGCAATGGTTGCAGCAGAGCTGTTATGTAAAATGGCTGCTTTCACAAGTGACCCAGTCTTTGAAGGTGCGTGTAAGTCTGTGACATGACTGGAATAGGAAGTGCTGGGTGGGTGGATTGGGTAGTTCTTGCACTTGGGTCTTTCACAGAAATGTGGCAAGGGGTTGGAATTGGGATTGGCATAGGGATGGACTATGGTGCTGTGTTGGTGACAGAACAACACTTATGGAGGGGTGGGAAGGACCTCGGGAAGGGTGCCTCTCATTTCAGGACATGATTACGTAATCAAAGCCTAGACAAAGGATGTGGGTCAGTTGTTCCAGTCCAAGGTGGTACTGGTTGACAAAGGGGGTGCTTCTTTGTAGTGGACAAGTGTTTGGTGTGGTGGGAGGATTTGGGGTATGTGGGGATATGGCATGGGAAATATGTTTGTGGACAAGGTCTTGGGGTAGTGCCATTCGCTGTGTCCAAATTTGAGCAATAAAAACAAAAGATTTTAAGAGTGATACTACTAATGTGTGGTGTAACGTGACAACACCACCACAAAACAGATGCTTCCACTAGTTTGAAATGAGGGTAGGGCTCTCATCCACTGCTGGTTCATTTTACACTAATTTATGTAAAAATGAACAAAAAAACTTTAGGCTGCACCTGCATACCAAGAAATGTGTTTGATTTCAAAGTACAAATGAATTTTGCGTACAGAATAATTTTTTGTAAGGTGCTTATGCTGCCCGGTGGCACCATCAAATAATTTCCAAGTCTGTATAAATGTGGAGTGCCCATTATACAGAGACAGTGCATCATAAAGTTTTGTTGGTGGAAAATGCTGGTGACCGCAGAACCCTTGCAATGTGTTCACTACATTAGTTATAAGTACATTGAAGCGTCAGGCCACGTATCGCATACATATTTTTTGTGCATAAGTACACTAAGTTCAAAGCTCTGGATCCCACTAACAAATAATAAAATTGAGAAAAATTTCAAGGCTTCCCAAGAACATCATCTGAAGATCTCATATGATTTGCCATGAATAGAAATTATAGAAGTATTCATCGTTACAACTGGTACTTTTTGTACCCAAAAATCATGGTTTTTTGGATGTATCTTGATAATGGATACTGACTTTTGAAAATGGGGAAAATGGTGTTCCTAATAAATGTGTGAAGAATACACAGGTAAAATTTGCTATTGTTAGTTTATTGTGGCCCATTGTGCATAAAAAGGCTAAAAAATGTTTTTGCGGGTTTCTTGGGAACTGCCAATGAACAAATGATGCTTTTATAATCTGTCAAAGACACACACCACACCTAATGCTAAAGAATAAACTGATTTGCTCCATTTGCCTAGACTGGAGGACGTGTGAAATATTTAAATTTTGATCCCACACTGTACAATAGCTACAGTGTGGGCATTCTTCCTATCCGTACACAATTGGTCACTAGGCGAAGGGCTATCCAAAACGCTTTACTCCTTATCTTTATGATCAGTAGAACCCGAGATTTGAAACCCTAAAACATAGTATTTTTGTGCTTGGCTTTTTGGAACGTATTGGCATTGTGCACTGTTGTGCACAGTCCGATTACTGAGGGACATGGTCATCGATGCTTGTAAATGTAACCTCTAATGTGAGTGCAGTTTTTGTCAGTGTCTTTCATATTGTGTAGCTGTTATCTGATGGTTTAGATTTAAGAAACATTCATTTAGTTTTCAAATTATTTGTTATAGAATGGGTCATGCACATATTAATGCTGTTTGTACTCTCTCTTCATTGCAGACTTTACTCTACAGTAGTTACCTTGGAAGCGACTTTCTTTCCTCCTCTATTTTTAAGCTGTCTGAATTAAAAATAAAGAAACTTTCATTTTGCAACTTTTTTCCACAGGTTCAATTTCATATACATGTGAATTACCTTCACACTGGTATTAATGCTGTTGAAGATTTTTTACCATTGGAATTAAAATGGGGTCTCAGTCAGCTCCACGCAGCAGCAGAAGTGTATAAAGACAAAATAATCTGTGCTGTGTAGCTTTTCAGGTACAAAATTGTGAAAGTGGTGACAGTGGACAAGTGTTTGGTAAACATTAAATAAAGCAGTTTTACTGTGTTGCTTTCATCAGTGATAAAAGTAATTTATAGTGCTGCAGTTGGACTCGAGTGTAAAAATAACTGAAACTTATAATAGTCTGTGCACTTTCCCTTCTATGATACATAGTTTTACATTTATAGTGTGAATGGCTGTACCAAGAAAATATTTTAAGGCTCTTGAGATTGTCATTACTGTGACATTCAGATGACAAATCATGTATATTCCACCTTCCTTAAAAACTATATCTTTATTGTATTGTGTCTCTTGTATATGTGAAGTGATGAACTTGTGAGAAAGGAGGTTTTTTACACTCATTCAATAAAAGCTATTAAGTTAGAATCCGTAGGCAGAATTATTAACCCTAGATGACCGTCAGTGTGAAAAATGGCTGAATGAAGAAAGTGTTATGAAATTTATAGAAATTGATTAATGGTGAATCAGTCATTTGTCATATGAGATTGTATGATGTCAAGGTATTCTTTCTGTGCTAAGGCCCAAGTTGACAGAAAATAGTCAGTGTTGTGTTCCATTATGTGACGCTATTGTAAGTTATAAACATTGGGCTGATTCAGCAGTACTGCAAACTTTCATTTCATACACCTTTGGTGTGTCATGTTCCTATTTATGCGGAAAATAAATGTGATTTATAAGAAAAACTGCCTGATAATTTTTAGGGAGTAAAATTTAATATTTTGTAGAACCTATAATAAAAGTTAAAACTCTGAACGTCACAAGCTGAAGAATAATCTGCAGTTTTCAGCAGCTTTTAATCCTTGATAACCTAACCAACATTTACAGTCGTAATTCACGAGAGGAGTGTATTATTAAGCTTCCTCTCTTCATTGTGTTTTCTTTTAATTTTGTACAGTGTTTCTCTTTGCTCTCCACTATTGTCTCTCTCAAATAAATCAAACTGTGGAAAATACAGGGTGACAGAACAACAGTATTATGAAAAGGATAGACAGCTACTCACCTCATAAAGGTATTGAGTCACAGACAGGTCACCTGGTTTAGATTCATTAATGATATTTTTATGATCTGGGCTGAGAATGGGGACAGCCTATCAACATTCCTCCAGAACCTCAACCCCTTCTTGACTTGGTCCTTCACAACCCAACAAGCCACCTTTCTCAATGTAAACTTCCATCTCAAAGACGGCTACCTCTGTCCATATCAGACCTACCAATCACCAACACCACCTCCACTTCGGCAGTTGCTACACACTCCACACCGAGAACTCCTTTCCATACAGCCTAGCTGATTGTGTCCTTTACATCTGTAGTGACTAGCAGTTCCTCTCCAAATATACCTTGGGTCTCACTGAGGTCTTCACAGACCAACATTACCCTCCCAACCTTATACAGAAATCTGTAGTGACTAGTAGTCCCTCTCCAAATATACTGTGGGTCTCACTGAGGTCTTCACAGGCCAAAATTACCTTCCCAAACTTGTACAGAAACATATCTTCCATGTGTTCTCTCTCCATTCTCCTTCCACATTCACATCAACAAAGGCGCTCTCCCGTGGTGACTCAGTACCACCCAGTCAGAGCCGGAGCAACTGAATCATATTTTCCAGCAAGGTTTCGAATACTACTGCCACCCATCAAGCCTGCACAATATGTATGTCCATCCTACTCCACCTTGCTTCCAAACTCGCGGCTCGTATCTGTGTATTAGACCTTGATGCAAGACCTGTTCCAGACATCCCACCACCACCACCTAGTCACAGGCATCACCAATCCCATTAAAGACAGGGCTACTGGTAGAAACAGTCAAGAGACCTACAAACTGCTGCAACCACTGTGATGCTTTTTACATGGACATGACCACACCAACACACTTTCTGTCAACATGAATGGCTACTGACAAACTGAGCCAAGTGTCAGCTAGACCATCCAGTTGCTGAACATGCTCTCTAACATAACTTCAACTACTGCTTTACAGCGTGCACCATCTGGATCCTTCTTCCTAATAACAGCTTTCCTGAATTGTTGGGGTACGAACTCTCCCTTCAAAATGTTCCTGTAGTCCCCCTGGCCTCAACCTATGCTAGTCCGTGTCCTTCACCCACTTATCCCCTTCCCTGCTCCCACTCCAGCATTACACAGCATTGTATTCTGTTAACACATCTGCTAGTCTTTTTTTCTGTTCTCTCTCTCTCCACTCCTCACCCCTACTCACTTTCAAACTTCCCTGCTGCCCTAGCAGCCCTACTTTTTCCCCACCACATCCTTGCCTGCTTCCACAAGCAGCACTACTCTTTCCCACTGCTACCCTGCCATCCCTCCGTCCCCCAACCCACCCCAGCCTCCTCCTTACCCCCACCACCCGTATTGCTATTACCATCAGTCGCAGTTGCTCACGCCCCAGCCTTGGTGGCCAGAGACAGTGGTCGTGTGTGTGAATGTGTGTATGTTTCTACTTGAGAAGAATGCCTGTTGGTCAAAAGCTTAAATGTGTAATAGTCTTTTTATTGTTCCTGTCTGTGACTCAACCTCTCCTGTATATGATCGTTGGAGTCTCTCCTTTTTGTGATGTTGACTCAAACAAATGTTTCAGATGTCTTGGGTGTGTGTGCTGCTGCAACTGGGTTTGACTTCTACACCTACTAGAAACAAAAATTAGGAAGTGAATCACCTGTCTGCCTCCAGTTGATTTTCTCTCTCTCTCTCTCTCTCTCTCTCTCTCTCTCTCTCTCTCTCTCTCTCTCTCTCACACACACTAATTGTAGAAATATTAATAGTTTTCAAGCTACTGTTGTCTTTTAGGTTAAGCACCTATCTTACACAGTGGCTGGCACTTACCTGTGCCTATGGTAGAACTCTGATAGTGGGCTGTGGTTTACATTGTCTGCATAATAGTGTGTGAGAGAGAATTTTCTTAATTTATCTTGGAAGCTAGTAAAATAGGGGTGGAGGGGGGGGGGGGGGGGAGGGGAAGTATTGGGTGTTGTAGAATTATTAATTTGTGAATGTTTTTTAAGTCTCTAATGAAATTTAGTATTGCCATAAATGCTGACACTGTACTAACTTATTGACAGTCGCATAAAGAGAAGCAGAACATATCTAAACCTACTATCCTGTAACCAATAAATCTGTTTTATTAAAAAAAAGAAACAGGTTTTGATACCTGGATCAGTAATTAATAAATTTATAACACGCTGTTATTCTGAGCCCGTCATGACTTCATCAAAGTGAAAATAAATTATCAAAATATTTGGGAATATCAAAAAATATCTGATATTAAATAACGTTTCACCTATGTATCTAATGTGAAGAAACAATGTTACCCTGAAATTACAGAGGTCAGCTGTTTGAAATTCTGTCACTCTCTGCTCAAGCAGATCTACTCAGTGACTCTGGCTCTTTGAAATGGCATGAAGATTCCACTTGCAGATAAATTGTTCCATGACCAGCACTAGAAATAATTGTAAGTGGAGATTATTAATTTCATCTTAGGTAGTACTGATCAAGGACATTAAGTTATTGATATCTAGCTTTGGTTTGTTCCCTGCTGTAATATTCCCAGCAAGAAAATAAAACACACAGTGCAACACCAATCAGCAATTTATTTTTAAATCATACTATATCTTAAAGCAGTTGCCATATGTAAGTAATAGATCATTCCCCAGCAATCAAATTAAGTAAAGAGGCTAAACTAAAATAGCTCATAAACATAGATGCTGGCAAAGCCACAATATTCAGAGAATTTACAAAATGAAAAGTGAGACGTAATTTATCAAAGACACAAAGTAGGTGGGAAACTTAATTATTTCCTAGAAATATCCTTGGTACACTATGCTTCCAGTTTCCTGCATGATAGTTACGGCAATTGGAGGGAAGGTTGGCCAGTACTGGGATCACAATACTTTTGTCGCAGGAGGAGAGATGTTTATTTAATGGGGAGTGCTAGTTCAAATCGAGGCTTTGTGACATTGCAAGAACAGAACTTACGGAGTGAAAGGCAGTCGTGCATGCTTTGACAGTTCACAGAGGTTGCCAGACATTAAGGAGTGCAAGTAGGCTGATGGCTGGACAATGATGTGGAGGTTTCTCGAGGCCTGGGCATGCTTGCGTGCCTGAAGGGTGGAGATGACTCAGTTGCAACTAAGGCAAATGAAATGAAAAATGAGTATTATATTTTCAATGAAACTACATTGTAGACCCTACAAATGTGATACTGCAAAACCAAGTACATCAGAAAAATTGCTGCAATGGGACGACTTCGTTAAAATTTCAAGCACAATTCTAAGATAAACATTAACAGAGTTACAGTTATCTAATTATGATGGATTACAAAATTAATAACAATTGAACCACTAGAGTGATCTGATAATTTCAAGTGTCAATCGGAAAGCTATGTCAGTAAACACCACAAGAAGCAACTTTTGAGTCCTTTTGTATATATGAAAAGGATACTCTTCACATAGAGGTAAAACTGAGTGGCAGGCAGGCACATTGATAAGATGCAAGACTGCTGGACATAATTAGATATTGGTAATCCGCCCACACACCCAGTCATCTCTGGGTGCTGCATACATTCCCCATTTCTCTTCTCCCCTTTGACACTCCATCCCCCCTCCCATCTCACAGCTTCTTGATGCTGCACCTTGCAGTCCTCTCACTGTTCTTCCCCTACCACGCTCCTGCACACTGTCGCAGGCAGCACCGGCCTCTTCCCTCACGTCTACCACACCCCAACAAAGATCACAGCATACCTCAGATGCATTCTCTCTCAGGCCCTAATGCCTGGAGATGACAGACTGTGTGTGCGACTAACAGCTGTTCACTGCAGTGCACGGCTGTACCATAGGGTTAAGTCACGTGCATTCAGTAGTGTGTGACGTCACAGAAAATATTTGAGGGCAAGCTGTAAAATGTGTGGGATCTTTGGCCAGTTTGTAGTTATTGTGCTTTGGTTGGTCATTGATATGGAGTCTAGCAACAGAGCTGTGTTGTCGAGCAGCCACATTTCCTATTACTTATATTATTTTACTGTGTTGTGGGTTATTGGTGTTACACAATTTGACAAACTTGAACTTTGGTTATGTGCTTGCTGCGTGTTTTCATAGTCGTTATTCAGGATAAGGAACTTAAATTTACGACATGATTGATAGAGAGGAAACTGCAGTGGCTATTTGAAGCATTATTAGACTCGAAATGAAAGAAAAACTAAAAGGCAATTGTTACTCAACTCGCTGGTGACAGTAGCAGTGGTGAAAAATGTAAATCTTTGGTGTGCCCTAATGGTAAGTGAAAATTTGGACAAAAGACTGACCACTGAAAGCATAAACATTAGACTTTGACATGCATTTCATACTCAACTAGCAGATTTAAGATTTACTAAACCAATCAGGTCACTGAAAATGTCAGCTTTTCTGGTTATTTTCACATTTCAACTAAAGTACCAAAATCTTCTCAAGTGGTAGTGCTCTGCTCTCTAAGAGCTCTTTTTTAAGGTATATTTCCTGAGAGATCAAAGTATGAGATACTAACACATATTTATAAAAGTGGAGATAAGCAAATGGCTTTTAATTACAGACCCATCTCCATGATCTTGTTCTTTCAAATTTAACTAACTTTTTTGAGAGTGGCTTATAATGCAGCAATGAACCACCTTTATGACAGTAACACTGTAACACAAGCTCAGACTTACATAGAGATTGTAGTAATGCTTCATAGAACAGTATTTTATTCTTCCGAGAACTTTTCAGGGTTTAATGTTAATAAAATTGTTTCACTTTAACAAGAACTGCATAGATTGCACATTTGTTATCGTCTCAGAGGTGACTTATTTTGCTTCGCATTTGTTCTTAAAACGTATGAATTACCACCACTATTCTTTTGTACGTTGTTAAGAATGGTTTTCTCAGAATAGCTGTTGTAAGAATGTTGTTATATTTGTTCTGAGATAAGAATTAACATTTTAATTTAAGGGGTGTCATTAATTTGTAGCTTTTGTATTCTGTAGTCAACTGTGTCACTTGGACTAAATATTTTCATTGGATTCAAAATGTGTTTTAGCAGACACTGTAATTTAGTTAAGAAGCTATTTGGTTTTTGTGAACAAATCATCTTTGATAATTTGCCACAGGAGTACCAATTTAAAATTGTTCATTAAATTTGCTACCTATTAGATAAGTGTATTCTGAAATACAGCCGGCCAGAGTGACCGAGCAGTTCTAGGCGCTTCAGTCTGGAACCGCGCGACAGCTACGGTCGCAGGTTCGAATCCTGCCTCGGGCACGGATGTCTGTGATGTCCTTACGTTAGTTAGGTTTAAGTAGTTCTAAGTTGTAGGGGACTGACGACCTCAGATGTTAAGTCCCATAGTGCTCAGAGCCATTTGAACCATCTGAAATACAAAGCTCGATTACTGTTCCATGAGGTAAGTTTTTCACACACAACATCAAGCTGGCTCAGCTACTGGCTAACTTCATAGCACCTATTAGTGATCTTCCAGAGGTAAGCTAAACTGATTTTATTCACACAGCAGGTAAAATTATAACGTATACTGCTCGTTCTGGTGCAAACTGATTATTTCCTCGCCTCTTTTCTTTGCCATGCCAGAAATAATATCACTAAGTCTCTCTTCAGAGAAACCCCTAAACGATCTCTCACAAACTTGATATAGATACAGTCAGCAACATCAAAAAAATACCATGTTAAAATCTGAGATCTTAATCTGACAAAGACTCATATTGCATAAATTTAAACAAGTGAAAAAAGAATTAGCTACCAGAAGTAGAAACCCATATCACATACTTGGCGAGACTCCATTGTGCAAAGTTAATTATGCATTCAGGTGGACAGTAAACTGAGGTTGCACCAGCACAGTTCCACTTTCTTTGCTCCCACAAATCTCTCTCATTGCACGGACCTCAAGACAAGTTTGGTACTTAGCAGTTACTTCACTTATTTCCTGATAGTATTTGGGGTTAATAGTGTGAGTGAATTTAAGATGAGCTGTGTATGACAACCTATCAGAATGTTTGGACTCTAGGATGTTCATTTGACTTCATTGTGATTTTGATATTAAACAGATTTTTATTTTGCCAGTATATAGAAAGTTGATAGCTTTGCGTAAAGTTACATAATTGATTTGTTTAAAACATTAGATAGCAGCAGCTGAGTAGTTTAAGAGGCGGAATAGTGGCTTTTTCAAATAATTGTTGTTATCCTATTATAAGTACTTATATACAAAACAAGAAGTGAGATCCATGGTGATCAATGTTAGAAGCTTAGCATTATTGTAGTCATAAAATGTTGTTAGCATTGCAGCAGTAACCCCTTAAGTCAGCATTTTTAGTGGGTGTGCAGGTGAGGTGGTGACACTTCTGGTGTAGGAGACGGAGCTCAGGAACTGGTGTGGATGGCTATCATACGCCCTGTGGCATCAGTGAAGCAGCAGTATCTGGAATGACATTTGTTTACTGCATAAAGTGTATGGTTATGCAGGGTGAGTCAGTATTGTCTGATGGTCTTTGAATTTATAATACATAGTGACATTTTAATTTATTGCAACTTATTTTATTTCAAAAGATACGCATTGAATAACAATTAATATCTTGTATGTTAATTTTGACAAATTAATGTTTTGTGAAAGATGATATCCTGTGGCCCTCTTTTCCGGCACACTCATCGACCCTCTGCACTAAGTTTGTCATCATTCTACCAAACATGTTATGGGTTATAGTATGAATCTCTCTCTCAGTGGTATCCTTTAATTGCAATGTAGTATGTTGCTTACTGATGTACACTTCGTTTGCGAGGAAGCCACACAAGAAAACGTCGCATAGAATAAGGTCTGGAGAGTGTGGCAGCCAGTCAACATCTCCTCTATTGGAAATCACTTACCCAGAAAATAACTCCTTGCTTCAGACATTCATACATTGGAAGTATGAGCTGTCACACCACCTTGCTAAAACCAAAATTTTGAAGATTTATACCGTGGTGACAAAGCTTCAGGATGAGAAATTCATGCAACATGCTCAGCAAGTTCACAGTGTCCCATTTTCTTCGAAGAAATAGGCCCCTGTGACACCAAATTTCTCTAATCTAGCCCACACTGTAACCCTGTCACAATGCAGTAGGCACTGGTGCAGTTGCTGAGGTTTGTTTGGAGACCGATAACAACAGCTTTGTTTATTAACGCTACTGTTTAAATGAAAATGAGCCTCGTCTGACATTAAGATCTTAATTCCAGATTCTTCCTCCAACACGTTTCATTACTTCGGCAAAACATCTTCTCGCATAAACTTGAGGCTTCAACTCCTGATCAATTGTAGTTTTGTACAGATTAAAATTTAGACAGTGTAAAATGTGGCAAACAGATGAATTTGATAACCCAAGAGACTGTCCTGTTGGCCAGTAGATTGATGGGGGCTCTGTTGTATTTCATGATGCACGACATCAAAGTTTTCACGTGATATGACAGTCTTTATACTGGTTACTGGTTTTTTCTTCAATGCAGAACCTGTCTCATGAAAATTTTGTAACCCATGGCAGAATGGTATTGTGGGTTGGAATTGCACCATTATGTGGAATGTTAAATTGGAGACATAACTTCCTCTGAACGGTGGTCATAGATTCTGCATTTTTAAAGAACATCTTTATGACAAATGCACAAAGTCGTGCAGTCCATTTCTCCATTGTAACTAAACTACTGGTGGAAGTGAAAACAACGAGTCCATGCACGCCCCTCCATTACTCAAACTGATCAGTCACTACTCGAGTCAAAAAGTCGGGTAATGCTGACGCACCCTGTAAGTGTCTTTAGAGCAGCAGTAGATGACTGGCTGGAGAAGGATACATGCCATGAAAGAGTGCTGATGCCCTGTCAGCGATTCAAGAAGTAACGTCCATAGTAGGGTGCCACAGCTGCGTGCTGTGCTGGTGGCGATGGCAAGTAAGGAAGGCGCTGCTTGCTCAGACATCTGAATGTCACAGACAGCAGGTGTGAAGGTGGAAAACATCATCTTCAATCACGGTGGTGGCAGGCAGCCTGCAGTGGCCAAGTGCCATGACAACCAACTGGCTGTTGTGTCAGAGGTGAATCTTCCGTCAGCAGCAGCCAGTACATCATGATTTGCCAGTCAAGTTATTCTGTAACAAGCAAAGCTGTCATTCTACTGCAATCAGAGATAAAGACGACTTGATCGTGCACTGAAACTGAGACTTCAGAAGTGGTTGTATGTAAAGTGGGACATAAAGTCTTCATGGCCAATGATGCCTCAATATCTGGATGTATCACCGGACTTGCCCCACCGTTGTAATCGGTCAACAGGATATGTGGTTGCTTGAAGAACAACACTTTAGAATTCAGTGGCTGGTTGTGGACTGCACCTCCTACTACTAATTTGATGAGGAGCTGTAGCATCGAGAGTATGATTACTCTTTGAAGTGTCCATGCTGTTATGCCACCTGAGGGAAAAGGACTTCCATCATTCATCCCTCCAGAAAAGTGTACCTACACAATAATACAAATGAATTATTTTCACGAATGGCATGCTAACTCTAAAGCCCGGTCCACACACAATGATCTGTCTGCGCAGACATCGGCACAGATGTCTGTACATGCAAAAGATCGCTGCAAATGTGGTGTGTTCACATGACACAAACCCCAATCTACTACTCGCCCGCCATCTGTCGGTGTAGAAAAGAAATACCAGTGGCAAGCGGCTACGCTCTCCGTAAACGTCAAAAATTTAATTCAGTTATTTTGAAATATAGAAATGGAGGAAGTTTTGTTGTGGTCTGTGTTCGCAACTTGTGTTGCAAAAAACATTCAGACCAACCGCAGGAAACAGAGAAAGCGGTAAAAATGGTGTAGACAGTGGCTGCTAAAGCGAAAGCAGTTTTCTCAAGTAAATTTACTGCGATAGTTGCAGGGCGAACCTAACGACTGTCGAAATTATTTGCGGATGGATGTCGAAACTTATAATTATCTCTTAAAGCTTGTAACCCCTCATATTATGAGAAAAAATACTTCATGAGAATGGCAATTTCTCCTCATGAACGGCTGGCAGTAACGTTAAGATTTCTAGCAACAGGAAGGAGCTACAAGGATTTGGAATTTTCAACTGCAATATCAAAACAAGCGTTGAGTGAAATAATACCCAACACATGTTAAGCTATTTACGCTGTCCTGTAGGATGAGTTCATGAAGGCAAGTCAAGTAAATTAAGTCTGCCAAGTTACAGATAATATTTTTGATGTTGTAGACGTGTTTGAAACACAGTAGGCCTATATTATTAGAGATTATATACCTACATGACCAATGAGCTATGGTTTACTTTGTTTCTGAGTAGGCATTTTCAGTTCGCTACTGTGTAGAAGCAACCTGTTACAAACTTTTGTTACAGGATGCAAAACTCCACTCTGAATTCTAGACAGAGTTCGCAACGAATTTTTTTATTACTGTTTCTCTGTTTGCCGAGGCGTCAACTGCCGGCAATTTTTCAATTACAGCATTGTATGCTGCTGTCTTTTTGTCTCTGTCACTATATTCTTTACTTTTAATCTTCCACAAACATGGGTGGTTTATATATATTTCAATGAATTCACTTACAAACTCTAGAGAACACTGACGAGTATCAGCCATTTTAATGCTCTGTGCGCACAAATACAAACACTAGACTGAGCAAACAGCTGTTTCGTGCCAGATTTGCGGCGATCTGCTGTCCACACGCTCCAACTTGTCTGTGCAGATGTGGTTTGAACCCACAGATTTGAGAGGTTTCGCTCAAACCTCCAACTCCAACTTCCAGGTTTGCACACACCTCAGGTTGGTGCAAAACTCCTGTACACACGCAACGATCTGTCTGCGCAGATGTGATGTGCGCAGACAGATCGTTGCGTGTGGACGGGCCTTAACCCTTAGTACACATGTAATAGTACAAAATAATAATAAAAAATTAAGAAATATACACTGCAATAATATGTAATTATGTACAACTTGTTCTGTGACATCAGTGCATAGAGTGCCTTGCACTCAGCACAAGCGCTTGGTGGCATATTCCTCCTAACCTTCTTTAGTTTACTGTTCTGCGGTGACATTGGTACCGTATTTTGTGGTAAGGCATCAACTGCACCAGTGAATGATTTACTCTTCTAATACGAACAACAGAAGTTTAAGTTAGTAACTGGATTTTAAAATTAACCTTGCAGCTCATTTCTTTAACTTGATACGTGTTTTGTTAGAAATTTCTTCTTTTTCCCTTTCAGTGTATAAGAATTATTAACAAACGCCCACTGGCTGACTCTTAAATGTGGAATCTGACTCTCACGCTGTCCCATACATTCTTGCATTTCTAAAGCTTCCTTATTTGCTCGCCTGACTATGTGCCAAACTTTATGTATCCTTTTCACAAACTCTCTTGCTGACTCAATATCGGAAAGAAACTTAGGTTGTAACACTTTCAAAGGCGATGTCATTTTCTTTCTGTAGACCACCTCACAATGTAAGTGATGAGTACTAGTATGGAGCTTGGAGTTTACATGCTGACCACAAATTGGAGATTTGTCCTCCAATCTCTGTGTTGGCTGTTAACATAAATCATCATCTTCGAAACCACCCTTTAAACATGTTCCGTTCGCCTTTTTCCTCGCAGATGGAATGACTTGTCTGTAACTTGCAGACACAAAGTACATGGTACAGGTGTTTCATCAGATCAGACAAGAAATTCATATCTTGATCAGTCAGTAAAGTTTCTAGTACACAAACTGAAGAATTCAGTTATTCACTAATGCGAAGGAAACCGTAGGAGCCTGCTAGTTAGGAATTGCTGTCATACATATAAATTGTGAAAAATAATAAGTGACTGTTAACATTTATTTATTATTAGCTGGGATTCTGTTAAACGGACCTAAAATATCGAGCCCTATTACTTGAAAAGGCTTGGATTACTCTGGCAACTTTTGAAGAGGAATGCTTTCATGGCTAAGACCAGCCATGGTATGCAGTTTTGTGCATGCTGATCCACATCACATTTTCTCGTCAGCCGCCAGTCTATTTCAGTTACCCTTCCGTCCGTCACTCTTTGACCACCGTGACCTGACAACACTTGGGTCATATGCCTTTAGTGATACTATGTTCCTCAGCAACAATGGAACCTCTATGCTCTGTCTGCATTTTGTTGATATGTATAGTAAACCCTCATGCATTATGAACTGTGGCTGTGACCCAAATTCCTGACAGTCTATGTCAGCTGATTGTGCGCTCTGCCAGTAACTCTCACTTTTCCCAAGTGCCGGTAGCAATGCTACCTTGCAGCTCAAGAGTATCCTCATATGTGTGTTTTTTCCTCAGGTTTCTTTGTAGTCACACACATTCAACTTAAGAGCCTGCCTAGCCAACCAGCTATTTCAGTGAGGCATGATCTGCTACAACTTTGAACTTCTGCCCATATAGCTAACATTGAAAGTGCCTGATTCCATAGATCACTGCTAAAATTTCCTTCTGGTGTTAGAGTAATTGCATTCCGCTCTGTTCTGCATGATTCTGGGTGTTGAAGGTACTGGTCTATAAGAGCAGAGAATCTCTCACTGGGAGTGTAGTAACCAGCCACATCGTAGGTGGTTGGGTTTGTGGACTTCAGGAAGGATGTAGAAGGTAGAAGTGTGGGAGTGGTAGGATTGAGCAGAGCGGTTCTTTCTGCGGATGTAAGGTTAGTTTGCTTGTTGAGTGTTATGGGGAATGATGGTGAGGCAAGCAGAAAAGAGAAATATGACTTGACTCCCGAATGTGGTCCTTATGGCAGTTGCGGAAAACACCATCTCACCTCTCTCATGCTCCAGGTAGTAAGAGAAGAAATCGATATGTTATAGCAGCCAGAAATGTCAGACCAAGTAAGCAAGAGAGAGTGGCCAGAAATGTTGACCCCATACATCGGAACATAACAGAGAATGTCGGGGAAGAGGTATATTGATATTTACACCAGTCTCAACCTGCAGCTCAATGTGCCAGGAAAAATGGACGTGGCGAACTCAGACTTATGCTGCAGTCATCAAACGACAACTCTGCATCCGACCAGCACAGGTACAACCAATTCCTCTGCCAGATATAAATGCCCCACACAAGAACAGACATTTGGAAGACAGAGGAAAACACACTATTCTGTTTCCAGTGTGGACACTTGGGCATACATGCTACTGCAAAGAAAGAAGACAATTATTTGAAGATCATTACACCACAAGAGATCAACCTTTAGAGCAGTCCTATTTGTGCTAGTTGACTGCAGATGATTATAGTCAAACTGTGGGACAAAGCCCATCATATTACCCTGGACAAGATCACCCGCCCCCCCCCCCCCCCAACCACACACAAAAAAAAAGAAAGAAAAAATAGCCTTTGAATTCAGGAAAACTAAGGAAGGTGAACAACCTGAAGAGATGTCACAGATGAAAATTCTCCATGAACAACAGTAACCATGATTTCAGGAAATCTCATAGACAATATTTTTGGTAATGTCAAATGCTTATCACTGCACACACAGGAAGACTATGTTCTTTCACATGAAAGCATTTGTCGTGAAGATCATGGACGGAAAATACTACCACCCAAGAACAACACACATTGCGTAAGTAACTATCACAGCCTTTCAAATTTTTTGTTTTAGCAGAATGTAGTCATAATATTGTTCTTGGACAGGATTCTTGCAAGTATCACAAGCAGTCATAGATTATGGAAGATCAGAGCTCCAGACTGATGAAGCTATACCACCAAGCACACATAGCAAAGATTGCTCTGGATGGTCATTTGCTGCTGAAGATTTTGTTATCCAGCTATTATCAATGAGATTAGTGCCAGTCAGCAATCTAGAGGCTCAGTTAAACTATGGAGCTTTGATTGACCGCTAAAACCTGCTCAGGCTCACAAAAGAAATCTAGATGTCAGCAGCAATCATAAACAAAACTTACCGAGCGGGGTGGCGCAGTGGTTAGACACTGGACTCGCATTCGGGAGGACGACGGTTCAATCCCGTGTCCGGCCATCCTGATTTAGGTTTTCCGTGATTTCCCTAAATCACTCCAGGCAAATGCCGGGATGGTTCCTCTGAAAGGGCACGGCCAACGTCCTTCCCAATCCTTCCCTAATCCGATGAGACCGATGACCACGCTGTCTGGTCTCCTTCCCCAAACCAACCAACCAATAAACAAAACTTGTGGTCAAATAGAACTTTGGATTACTAATTGTCACAAGCATTTGTAGAGATATGTGCATAGGAGCAGCTATATCAGCCCAGGAAGGGCAAGCTTAATTACATTGATGAGGATAATGCTCCACTATCATTAGAGGCAATGCAGGGGAGAGGGAGCTACTATTGAACTGCTGGATCTGGCCTGACTGAGGATTGTTAGCCATTCGTCGGCAATTTTCAGATGCTTTTTAAAATCCGTTTTAGAGAAAAAGACAGATGAAGTTACAAATTTTAAAACAGTATCAACACAGGGAGTCATCCACCAATTGGCCAGCACTCGTGTAGGAAATTGCCACTGAACGACATATAATTTAGGATAAAGAGGAGTAGATACTGTAGGATGACATCACTGATCTTCCAGAGACTCCTTGGTCCTCTCCTGTAGTCCTTGTAAAGGAGGAGGAGGATGGCACATGGCATTTCTGCATTGGCACACTATGACTGAACAAAATTACAAAGAATGATGTCTATCCATTATCGTGCATTTATGGTACCTTAGGCTGCTTGAAAGAAGCAAAGTAATTCTCAACTACGGACATGCAGACAGGCTACTGGCCAATCAACATTGATAAGCCTGAACAGAAAAAGACTACTTTCATAACTCTTGATGTTCTCTGTGTGTAAACCTGTGCCTTTTGGGCTATGAAATGCTCCAGTCACTTCAAACATATGACTGGCAACCTGCTTTGGCACCTTAAATGGATGACATGCAATTTTAAAAGAAATTTGAAAAACAGACTGACAACCTTGCTGTATTGTATTCAGACCGCAGGCCTCAGCCTGAATTTAAAAAAGTGCCTCTTCACTACTCAGGAAATAAAAATCTTGGGTCATCTAGTTAACGGCCATGGAGTCCATCCCTCTTCAGAGAAAATAAGAGCAATCACAGAGTTTCTGACTGCTCGGTACATTTGAGGTGTGATAAATTTTCTAAGAATGTGCTTGTACTACTGGCAATTTATCAAGGACTTCCATACCAAGGCATGTTCCTCGCAAGAAGTACTGCAGGGAGATGTCAATTTTTTATGGAATGAGACACAAGAATGATCTTTCCCTGTTCTTAAGGAGTTGCTAACATCATCTCTTGCCCTAACAGAGTCTAACGATACTGTTGAGACAGAAGTTCATACTGTTGCTAGTGATTCTGGGACAGGTATAGTTCTAGTGCCTCCAGAGTACTCTCCAGGTCTGAAACGAACTACTCTACAACTGGGAAGCAGTGCTTTGCAGTTCTTTGGGCGATCAAGTTCCGGTTGTATTTATTTGGCAAACTGGTCACCATTGTGATGGACCACCATTCTGTACACTGGCATTCCTGAAGTAGGTCAACTGGATAGATAAGTGCAAGTTTCATCAGTATGACATGAGAATGGCATACAAAAATACAGAAACGCCAACTCCCTTCCAAGGAATCTTTAGGCAGGAGACAGCAGTATCAACAAAATTTCAGTCATCGCTGCATTTAATGACGTTACTACTGAGCAGAGGGGAGATCTAGCATTGCTGAAAACAGACGCCTTGAAGGAGAAAGTACTGACCAAAGGAGGATTCCAATTAATAAATGGAAGATGCTATAAAAGAAACTACTATCCAACAGGGAGAAAATCATGGATTGCCCCAGCTCATCTATAACCAGCTACCCTGAACTTTTTCAAAAACACTCCCAACATCTGGGATTCTTGAAGACTCAAGATAAAATCATACGTAGGTGTCACTAGTCAGAGCTAAATCAATCTGTTACACTATATGTGAGCCACTTTAAGGAGTAGCAGTGACAGAAACATGTGCCATAATTACCTTCAAGCATCTGCTGCCAATCCCATCTGCAGCAGCACCATTCCATCAAACTTGGGTAGAACTCCTGGTGAGCAACAAATGGGAATAATTGATAATAAATAATCTGAACTGACTACCTCACACTGTCACTGAAGCATATTTTGAAGCACAGAGCACCCACCTCCGATTGTGGAAAAGTTTTGCAGTCGAGACTAGTATCAGAGGTAGTTTCACATTATGACATCACCCACAGGATGACTACTGCCTACCATCCACAGATGAACGACCTCTCAGAATGCTTTAGTAAGACATTGACAGATATTATCTTGATGTAGATTGATGTCAAATAGATTGGGATACAATGTTGCCCATCATGGCATTCACATGTAACACAGTGAAGCAAGACACTGTAAGTTCTACAGCATTCTCCGTGTTCGGCAGTCACGAGGCCGAAATAACAATAAATACACTGACCCAGCTTCAGCTGGATGGTACATCACAGGATGACTATTTGAAACACCTTGTCACCAGAACCAAAGAAGGAAGACAGCTGGACCACATATGGTCCCTGGATGCTCGGGAGAATGACTGAGTGCAGAGTGCATTATAACATTGAGCACCAACGAATAAAATACCACCTAGGATTGAGTTTGGATTTTTACACCTTGATGGAAAGGAGGACTATCACAAAAGTTACTAAAGCACTACTTTGGCCCATACTGTATCCTTTGTCATTTCTCAGATGTCACATATGAAGTTGAGGTTACGACCCTTCATCAAGAAGACAAAGTGCAGACGTGTCATCTATGCCCTATGTCCTCTGTATGAAGCCCTGCTCTAGTTCTGTGATTCAGATGGGGGCTTATTGTTCAAGGAAACTGAAGACTCGCTCAACAACTGGGCTATTTATGATGCTCATCATAGTGAAGGGGATGTACACAGCCAGGACATGAGGAGATACCAGCATTGCCAAAAAAAGGACCACGGACCCATTTCTGTTCTGTGGAATTTTATCAAATATGAAAATGAAATCTGGAGAAGAGGTTTAACCCGCACAAATATGTGTAACTTATGTACCAGCTTCTTATGAAATTCAGGAAACATTACATAGCACACTTTTCTACATCTTTATAGTTACTTGAAATACTGCAAGAAAGATTTAGTTCACTAAGAACAGAGGAAGGGCTGCAGGTGTACGAGGGTTGGAACTTAAATAGTGGCAACTATTTATTCACAACCGATACAAAAGAGTTACACATTTGCATCTGTTACTGTCCCTCAAAGTAGTCACCAGTGTTGTGTAGAACCTGTTGCCAGCATTGTGGAAGGTGTAGTATACAGTTAACAGAGCCTGTTCTGTTGATGGAGCGGTCTATTGCCTGTCAAATCACAGGAACAGTTCTGAAGCGAATGCCGCGAAGTGGTTCTTTCATCTTTGGAATCAAATCAGTCACAAGGACTTAAGTCTGGGGAGTATGGTGGATGGTACAGTACTTGCCAGTCCCATTGACCAACAGAGCAGCCACAGCTTGCACTGTATGCACCCGCGCATTGTCATGCAAAATGGTGGGTGGGTTACGCAGAAACTGTTGCTGCTTCTTTCGCAAAGCTGGTCGCAGGTGGTGCTCCAAAAATGAACATTAATACTGTGCATTGACAGTACCAAGAGCAGCATTGTGAGGCTGTGGGGAAAGGGGAGGGGGAGCAGAAAAGAAGAGGAGCAGGGAATGGAAAAGATTGGTGGGTGCATTGACAAGAGGCAGCACCCAAAGAGGGTGAGGGGTCATGAATAGGGAGGAGGTTGTAGGACAGAGGGAGCGGAAACTGTTGGATGGAGGGTGTAATGACATTAGATTTCTGTAGATTGAGCCAGTATAATCTCAGGAAAGTAGAATGTTTTGTAAGGATAACTCCCATCTCTGCAGTTCAGAAAAGCTGATGGTGGAAGGGAGGATCTGGATAACTTGGTTTGAAAAGCAGCCATTAAAATCAAGCACATTATATTCAGCTTAATGTTGTGCTATAGGATCATCTACTTTGCTCTTGGTCACAGGTGTCTTATCCCTGTGGAAGACCCAGGTGCAAGACCTGTCCAATCCATCTGCCCAGCACTTCCTATTCCAGTGATGTCACAGGCTTATCCTACCCCATCAGAGGCCGAGATGCGTGTGAAAGCAGCCATTTCATGTACCAGCTCTGCTCAGATCATTGCACTGCCTTGTATATTGGTATGTTTACGAACCAGCTATCCGCCAGAATGAACGGCCACTGCCAAACTGTGGTCAAAAACAAAGTAAACCATCCTGTGGCACAACAAGTAGCTGAGCATAACATGCTTGACTTCAGTGCCTAAGTCACAGCCCAGGCCACCTTGATTCTTACCTCCACCACCAGCTTTTCTGAACTTTGCAAATGGGAGTTACGCTTACAACACCTTTTCCTTTCCCAAAATTATCCCTGTCTCTTTGTACAGTGACTTACTGTTCCCACACCCTTCACCGAAAAGTTTCCACTCCCTCTGTCCTTTCACCTTTCCCTCTCCATGTCCCCTAACCCTCACTGTGTGCTACCCTCCGCCGTCACACCGACACGTATTTCCCCTACCCTGCTCCTCTTCTTTTCCTCTCCCCATTCCTTCCAACCCCCTCCCAATCCCCCCCCCCCCTCCCTTCCTTCCCCAAAGCCTCCTGATGATGCACATGGCAGTCTTTGAGTGACTGTCTAGACTCCCAATCTTTGCCTCTTCCAGACGCTACTTACATTCAACATGACAGTTGCAGTCTGGTCTAAGCTGCTGGAGCTGGGTGTCATATATGCGTGAGGTGTGCTTGCATGTATGAATGGCTGTGTGTGCTTTTCTTTTCTGAAGAAGGCTTTGGCTGAAAGTTAAATGTGTAACATTCTTTTCATTGTGCCTATCTGCAGCTCATTGTGTCGTTCCTATGGTGAGTGCCAATATATCCTTTTCCTTATATAGTTGATATTTCAACCTGGAGTTTCCATTGTAGGATTACTAGTTTGATGCAAGTGACATACTACTGTAACAACAGACGGGATGTATAAGTATAACCATATTTTAGCTTACACTTTTGTCTGTAAATTAAGAGATATTTGTGACCCACAGTACAGAGTAACACATTTCAATAATGTGTGCTCTAAAAGCTGTCCTGGACACAGGTATAAGGTATGGTAAGAGATTTTCTTGAGATACATTTGGGAAGAGTAGAGCAGGTGATTACCAAAGACAATATTCATATTAATCGTACATGTTCTCAATTTTTCACATCAGTGTCTACAGACTATGGTCATCATATGCCCTCAACTACCCACTTGACATTACTGAAATCAAAGGCTCCTCATTGGTTCCCATAAAACTAGTCTTTCAATCTCTGCTTATGGTCTCTGGAGCAGTGTCACCTGACATTTGGAAAAAGTTGATCTACACAGCAGTAGTGAAAGTATTCACATGCACGTCATCGCACATGCTCCTTCAAATGAAACGAGTAGGGTCTTACATTACACTGTAAAACTGTCCCTAAGTAAAAGTAACACTAAACTATGTAATGTCTCTGCCTATGGCATACAGAACATCAATATGTGTGTCTTCAAATGGCAATACAAGATGCACTATGGCTCCTCATACTGTAAATTCAGCCTTCAGGCATCACTAACAGTAATGTTACCCGCCACTGGACAAGAACACTCTGGAAGTCAGAAATTGTGTATAGTGATGATTTCACATCTTCAGTTCTTTGCCTATTGCCTTCTACATCTCCAAGCGGATATAAATTTCAGAAGCGTCCTGGTCACTGTCATCAATCGGACATATGTTACATTCATATATATACGACAAAAAGGATTCTCATATGTCATCGTTGTACTACAGCCTTCACTCTGCATATCATAACTTGCTGTTACCCCAAAAGAGAATGATGGTGCCGTTCAAGAAATAATATTGTTGAATAGAAAGCATTACACATTGCTGTCAGTTGACATTGACATTATTGTCCTACTCCATACAATCGTGGGCTGTAAAATAATGAGAAGATTTTGTTTCTACCAGAATTCTGAAACTTAATGTTTTTATCGTGCTGGTAGAAAATTACGGTTGTAATTTTCTCTTTAGTCTGTGATAGGTTTAAGCCTTTCACATGAATAATAGATGACATCACACAACCATCCTATCATTTATCTGGCTTTTAAAAAGGGACTACTCACTTCAAAAATTTTAGTAACTACCCCATCAAAACAAGCACACAGCTCACAAAACCCAAAATGTAGTATTATTTCTCCAGACATCTGTCAAAGTTAATTAGCAGTGAGCACAAAATTGAATCTGAAGCAAAATCTATTTTCATCTGGCATGTACAAATTTTCACTGATACATGAATAGTGTCCACTCCACTGTAATAATTATGCAGCTGGCCAGAATGCATTTCATTTTTATTGCACAAAGAACCGATTATATCAGCAGTTTGTACAGTCTTTCCAGCCAGCATGTGAATCGGCAAATAAGCAGACAAGCCCTGACAAGATGATGTAGCAAGCTTAATACAAAGTGCACAAAAGTGAAATTTTAAAATCTGTAACCATGCCAAAAAGTCTCAAATCATTAATTTCTTGATTAACTTGCAGTTCATGTCAATACCTAAGCTGTTGCAGATGTAACTGTTACACATGTTACAGCAGAGGAAATAAAATCAAGGCAGTGTGTGATGTTACATTACAGACAACTACCATCAGTCAGGACTTTAATTTGTTGATTATGATGATTGAATAATGTGTATTTTACCATCAGTGAAACAGTTCCCTGTTTATTTCCCTGTAATCATAAAAAGGTGAAATGTCTAAATATTTTCCTTACGCTGGGTACACCTGATAAAAGAAAAATTAATGGCTTCAGGCACTTCACAGCAATTACTAGTTTTGTTTAAAAAGAATTCGAGTGGAGTAAGAAATTGTCATCACCATTATTCTTCTTATTGTGCTGTGTACCAGCAATACTTGAACAAATTTGTATAATGTGGTGATGCAAATTGACAATGTGGAAATGACTGAAGATCAATAATACTGTACCACTGATGAAATTGAAATGACAGAGATATCAGAAATTATATTGTCCGACAGTTTTCTAAAAAATGCTTTGCACTGTTGAAAAACCTTTTTTATCTAGAGGCTGAGGCACTAACTATTAGATCTGGGAGGAATCCAAATTATATTAACAGTCTTTTCATCATCATCCTAAAGAAAGAGGAGTCATCATGACCAGGCCAAGAGTCCAAAAAAAGCAATGATTTTTTTCTGCAAATGGGAAGATGATGTCCTGGTTGCAACATTGAAAATTATTCTCTTTCATGTTTCCAGATTTTGCTACATTGATTACAAGCCTTTCACAAGTAAAAAGTGTCCTAATTTGCCTTGATGTTCCTGAAGATAGATATAAAAATATAGAAACTGTAATCCACTGGTACTTATCACTGGCATTGTTGTATAAGAACAGGCCATGACATTTGTCAACTGCACCAGTGACTCTGTCTTTATTTATTTATTTATTTTTAATAATTAAGTGTAGTCTACATGAAACCTGACTGACTGGCTTTATACACATCTTTTAGGGAATAACAAGAAGCTTCATCTTCACATCAGCTATGAGTTTCTATACAGTATTGCCTATTCACATTTACTTAAGGGAAACTTCATAATTTTGCAACTGCCTTTTCCATATAATTTTACAAATATGTTTAATCAAGTCAAAGATGCCTGGAAATCAGTAATGTTCAACAAGCTTGCAATTCAGAGTGCCCAGTCTCGCAGAGCTCCCTCAGTAATGGTGCGTTGACTTTCACAAGCAGTTCTAAATCTTTCGAACAGTTTTCCTTTCACACTTTTGCGAGTTTCATTTTGGTGCATATCTCGTGATTCATGTAAATCTTTTTTCACTTATACAAGTCATGGTCCGGTTTTTTAAAATCAAACCTCCTTTGCCCACTGCTAAGTTTAAGGGTTTTCTGCCTCCTTCATTTAACCAAAAAATTTACAGCCTTTTCTTCCTCTTGTAATGGATCTGAGAGATGTGTTATTTTCTACAGGATTTGTCGATACCAAATCTAATGAGGGAGGTTGTAAATGTTTTCTTATATTTTTGTCAGAATATTTTTTGTGAATTGTAATTTGCCTTATTTTATTCTAATTTACTTATATGTTCGAGAGTGACAGCATATTGATTAATATTAGTAGATGTGACGAAGAATATCAAAGAGACTGGTTACAAGTGGAAGCTTGTGTGTTGTGTGAAATGTCTTTGACACTGTAGTCGTCTTTGACCATAGTCAGTCGGCAGTGAACTCTCTATGTGTGACGGTGGAACAATGTGCAGGTCCCTGTTATAATAATTTGCAAGTGACCAGCAAAAATGAGTTATTCTACTACTTTTTTATATAAACATCAAGAAGGATCACATTCAGAGAAATGGTATTTGAAGCACCAAAAAATGAGGCAAACGCATTATCCAAATTGAACCCTGCCTGGAACAGTTTCGTCCTCCGTCACAGTGGGACCCACCTCCTCTTCCTCAAAATCACCCTCTCCAAACCTTCCAGGAATTTCTGACTTCCAGCCTTGCCTCTCAATCCTTCTTAAAAAACCTTAATCCTACTCCCAATATCACCGCTGCTGAAGCCCAGGCTATCCGTGATCTGAAGGCTGACTGGTCCATCGTCATCCTTCCGGCGGACAAGGGTTCCACGACCGTGGTACTTGATCGTCGGGAGTATGTGGCTGAAGGACTGCGTCAGCTTTCAGACAACACCACATACAAAGTTTGCCAAGGTAATCCCGTTCCTGATGTCCAGGCGGAGCTTCAAGGAATCCTCAGAACCTTAGGCCCCCTACAAAACCTTTCACCTGACTCCATCAACCTCCTGACCCCACCGATACCCCGCACCCCTACCTTCTACCTTCTTCCTAAAATTCACAAACCCAATCATCCCGGCCGCCCCATTGTAGCTGGTTACCAAGCCCCCACAGAACGTATCTCTGCCTACGTAGATCAACACCTTCAACCCATTACATGCAGTCTCCCATCCTTCATCAAAGACACCAACCACTTTCTCGAATGCCTGGAATCCTTACCCAATCCGTTACCCCCGGAAACCATCCTTGTAACCATTGATGACACTTCCTTATACACAAATATCCCGCACGTCCAGAGCCTCGCTGCAATGGAGCACTTCCTTTCACGCCGATCACCTGCCACCCTACCTAAAACCTCTTTCCTCATTACCTTAGCCAGCTTCATCCTGACCCACAACTTCTTCACTTTTGAAGGCCAGACATACCAACAATTAAAGGGAACAGCCATGGGTACCAGGATAGCCCCCTCGTATGCCAACCTATTCATGGGTCGCTTAGAGGAAGCCTTCTAGGTTACCCAAGCCTGCCAACCCAAAGTTTGGTACAGATTTATTGATGACATCTTCATGATCTGTACTCACAGTGAAGAAGAACTCCAGAATTTCCTCTCCAACCTCAACTCCTTTGGTTCCATCAGATTCACCTGGTCCTACTCCAAATCCCATGCCACTTTCCTTGACATTGACCTCCATCTGTCGAATGGTCAGCTTCACACATCCGTCCACATCAAATCCACCAACAAGCAACAGTACCTCCATTATGACAGCTGCCACCCATTCCATATCAAACGGTCCCTTCCCTACAGCCTAGGTCTTCGTGGCAAATGAATCTGCTCCAGTCCTAAATCACTGAACCATTACATCAACAACCTGAAAACAGCTTTCGCATCCCACAACTACCCTCCCAACCTGGTACAGAAGCAAATAACTAGAGCCACTTCCTCATCCCCTCAAACCCAGAACCTCCCACAGAAAAACCCCAAAAGTACCCCAGTTGTGACAGTCTACCGTATCTTCCTTCGCCGTCGGCGTTGTCGTGGCTACCATGAGACACCGTTATACCAAGAGGAAAGGCGCGTCGATCTTAGAGCATGAGATATGATGACCTTAAGCCATAGACAACACACAACGGTCACGGTAGCACCTGATTCCAGAATAGCTGCAGTAGTTAAGATCTACGAACTATCCCCTGTTGACCAGCTCCCCATAACTTAACTCGTAACGAGATCCCTTCAAACCAAATTGTCATAACGATCGTCTATAAAGGCTTCGTACAACGAGAGTACATGTTACGGTTTATGGAATAACAACAGATACGACCAAACTGTCTTGTCTCTTCTGCTTTATTTAACATAACTTCGTTCACAGTTTCATTTCGCATTCACCACTCATTCACCGAAACCCTTTGATGAACAGTTTTGGTTGCATAACACCAACAGTCAATGATAATGATACAGCTTTTCTCCTTTTTATAAATTGAAGCCCGCTCTCCGTGATATAATAAGAAACAACCGGTCTCAATACCGCGTGCCTCGTGAGACGCGAATAGACTTATCCTGGAATTGACCGCCCTGTAGGTGTACTCAATTTAATGACCACACTTCACTGTCGGCTATTTCGCGTAACTGAATGTCCATTTGTTAATCTGATTATACACTGTAGCTATTTAAAATTCGCCCCTATATTTTTCACAACGCACAATTAGCACTTCGTTACTTGTTTTCTTTTTTTTTTTCCTTCTGAGAGTAAACGGAAAAAAAAGACGCCGTATCATCGGCTTAATCGATATAAAGCAAAACACCTTAATATGCCCAATTTTACCTCTTCTTATAGGATCGGCTACCTTACTCATTAACTTATTACATATTATTTCCAATAACACTAAACAGGTATCGCCGTTATATTTTAATTGTATTCAAAAGCATGTTACTACTATTATGACCGACCAAATCATAACAAATCGCGCGGCGTGCGTTTTTAACGATAACTTTACGCTATTCAAGTTCCGTTACAGCTGTCTTGATTCGTAATGTTACACGGCCCCCCAGACTGTGATGTCTTGAAGAGGGTTCCAGACAGAACAGGCTTATTTTTTTTTGTGTACTGTGACAGGAGAGGGTATTTGTTTCGGCGAATACACTCACTCTCAGATTCACTCAACAAGTCAGTACATACATTCTACAATATTTAAGTTGAGTTAATGGGCCTAGACAAAATGCCCTTAACTAAATTCCACATCTGTTTATAGGTTGTCTTAGAAACACTTCGCACTAATCACTTCATATTCACACCAAATGTTTTTTCTTGGATGAAGCCCTCAGTTCTTCAACCGACTGTGCAAGGCAGGGATCACAGCCGGGTTCGACGATTGGCATCCTAGGCCAAAACCCTTATTAGGCCACTTGTTTAACCAGAGAGGATCTGATCCTTTTCTTTTCCTCTTAATTCCACTTTTAAATCATCCATCCTCGCTGTTCGGTGAGAGGATAAATCGTATTTCAGCGTCGACATTGTTGCTGATACCAAGAAGGTATCTCATGGAAATCGTCGGTACATTCTTTAATTTTCCTTGTAAGTTAGTATATGTACGTATTTATCCACTGGTGCTTTTATTTAGTCCACTGAGTGTAGTCTTGGTATCATTCAGTGTTTCTTGAATCTATATTTTGCTCATTATTGATAATACTTCTTCAGGTCTATGTGAGGGAACAAGCCTTTAATTACATCAGTATCACAATCTGCCAGGAGGTAGCTCCCTTCATGAGGTATTTTCATTATTTTATATGGACCTGTATATAAATATTGCCATTTCTTATTCAGTCTTTTCCTGGTTGATGCTTTTGGGTGATTTCTCAATAAAATTTCTTCCCCTACATCATATGTGACTACTTTCTTCACATTTTTATCAAAACGGGTTTTTCTCAATTGTGCTTGATGCTTCAGGTTTTCGTAGACCTTCTTCACCATATCTTCTTTCTTGGTAATCTTTTGTTCTATTGCTGGTAATTTCTTCATCCATTCTGGCACAATACTTTCACCAAATACTATTTGGTTAGGTGAATAACTTGTCGATAAGTGTGGTAAGTCATTATACACTTTCTCAAATTCATAAATCCAATCGATCCATTTATAATGTTGTTTGGGTATGTACGTCCGTAAAAATCGGTTCAACTCTCGGAAGATTCTTGCAACCGGATTTCCACAAGGGTAAAATCTTGAGATGTAAATGTGCTGGATTCCTTGTTCTTTCATAGTGTCTCTCCATACTTTGCTTGTATAATAAGCAGCGTTGTCTGTCAAGATCATTATAGGTTTGCCAAACTCAGTTATATAGTTGTTGATAAATTTGCGTAACATGGGTTGAACGTGGAGATTTTTCAAAGGATATAATTTCACATATTTTGAAAAGAGATCGTAGAAAGCCAATACATATTTGAACTGTCCACGTGTCACGGGACATAGCCCACAGACGTCACATGACACCAACATTAAAGGTTGTTGTGGGATGATAGGATGTAATTCTATCTTCCGACAATAGTTTATGGGTTTCGCCTTCTGACATATTTTGCACTTCTTAATAATATTTGTAGCTATACGTCCCAAATTTGGATGATAGCAGTATTGTGCTATTTTGGCTGTACATTTAGCGGCACCAAAATGACCCCAATTCAAGTGAGTGTACCATACTAGTGATTCTAAATATTTATTTGGAACACAGACTTTCCAAACATCTTCTTCATCCTTCCTCCGATACAATATTCCGGATTTTAATTGATACTGTTCTTGAGAGTGACTTAGCGTTTTGCTTTCAACAGCATGCCTAATGGCTTTCCACAACTTATCATCTTCTTGCAGTTGTGGAAGACTTCGAGATAGCTGTGAAATCTGCCTCTCACAATATTGCCTTGATAAATTCATGACTTTAAAGTCAATAGTCCATTCTTCACAATCGTCGTCATTCTTTCTTTTCGGTAGTCTTGAAAGAGCATCGGCTATGATGTTTTCTTTCCCTCTGATGTATTTGAGCGTAATATCATATTCTTGCAGTAGCAAGGCCCACCGGGTTAAACGTGAATGGAACATCCTTCCTGTTAAAATAAAAGATAAAGCTTTGTGGTCGCAGAATACAATGATCTTCTTTCCATATACAAAATAGCGAAACTTTCTAAGTGACCAGACCACGGCCAGTACTTCCAATTCAGTAGTACAATATGCACGTTCACAGCTAGAGAGTGTTCTGCTGGCAAACCCAATTATCTTGATGGTACTGATATCTTCTGGATTGTCCATCTGGAAAAGAGTGGCACCCAATCCTGTTTCAGAAGCATCCGCAGCAATATAAAAATCTTGATCAAGTATCGTATGATGTAACAGTGGAGCATTAGTCAAAGCATTGCGGATGTTATCAAAAGCTTGCGTGCATTCAGAATTCCACTCCCACATGACATTTTTTCTTAACAGCCGTAACAAACAGTCTTGGCTTCCTAACTGATTGGGTAAAAATCGTCGAAAAAATGAAACTAAGCCGATAAATGACTTTAATTCCGTTCTATTCTTTGGATAAGCACATCTGTTAATCGCATCCATCTTTTTAGGATTTGGTTTTATCCCTTCAGGAGTGATTATATGTCCAAGAAATTTCAATTGGTTATGAGCAAACTTGGATTTGCTCAAATTTACAGTAACTCCGTATTCCAAAAATTTCGCAAAAACTCTTCTTAATAAGTCCAAATGTTCCTCCCAAGTTTCAGAAGCCATTAGCAAATCATCCACATATAAAGTAACTTCATTCAAAAGGTCTCTGCCCAGTACGGTATCTAATGCCGATATGAAAACACCACCACCTATTTTCAACCCAAATGGCATGACAGTAAACTGGTAACTTCGGCCCAGAAAAACGAATGCAGTATATTTTCTAGATTCTTTCGATATTCTAGTTTGCCAATATGAACTACGCATATCCAAAGAAGTTAAGAAGCGGGCACCATAAAACTTTTGTACTAACTCTTCTAGGTTCTCCGGTCGTGTTTGTACAGGTATAATGATCTTATTGATCTCTCTGGCATCCAACACCAATCTGATGTCACCATTGGGTTTAATTACCGCCACAAGAGGGTTACAATATTCGGAATCTGAGGGCTCAATAATACCCCATTCTAACATTTTATTGATTTCCTTTCTGACTACTTCTTTCTTTGTCCATGGGATAGAATAGGAAGTACGACAAAAGGGTTTATGTGCATACGTCTTTATATGGTATTCAAAGTCTTTTATTATACCCGGACGTTTACTAAAAATTGACTGATATGCTTCCAACAAGTAGTACAGTTCATCCCTTTGGATAACAGATAAATATTCTGACTCTCACACCTTTTCCTGCAATGACATTTTATCCATCATTTCTTCAGAACATTCAATAAGGCATATATCATACACATTTTCATCATCAATACTGACATATTTTACCATTAGATTCATACACAATTGATTTGGAATTACTCGGCCCTTTCTCAGGGTGGCTGTCAAAACATTACCATTGGAATTAAATATACATTCACCTTTCTCTAAATTAATGATTGCACCGGTCTCACATAAAAAATCCAAACCCCAGATACATGGTACTGTCATTTTAGGAACAACCAGGAATGTACTTTCTCTTTGAGCCCCCTGTATTGTAACGTCAACACGTACCTGTTTCACAACTTTTTGCATTTTTGCGCTGAACGCGCCAGACACGGTACATCCTGTGATAGGAAAAGTGGGCATTTTTACCCCTTGGCTTATCTGTTTTAAACAGTCCAACGTCATGACACTAATAGTTGCTCCAGTATCAATTAATATTTCAACATCAACATTATTTATACTTGTTGGAATTATTGCCTGTAAAATTTGACCGCATTTATTAGAAACTTCAGGTTTTTCTTCAATTAATTCATTCCTTATATCCTGATCATTATTGTACCTTAATACTCTCACTTCAAATTGATGCCTGCCTTCCTTCTCCTTTCCAGTCATCCTAGGAAGGCATTTGGTGACTGGTATTAGTTTAATCTATCTCGTTGAGTCATCGGTGGGGGTTCATGAACTTCCACAATCCGTACAGTATGATCCGAGTTATGGTATTCACCCCGTCGCACATTGGAGGCTCCTTCGCCCATTGGTATAACTCCTTGTGCTGGATGAGGACTTGAGGCATTTGTTCCATCCTGCCGATGAACATTATGCTTCGAATTATCTTCCCAAGGTCGAATGCAATTGGGTTCATCACTTGGGTACCTGTTACTCTTATTAATATCACTACTATGCACATTCTCGTCACCATATCGAGGTTTACCTCTAGCACAGTAAGTATCTCTTCTATATTTATTATAATCATTGTTTTTATTGCAACCATAGGATGAAGATTGTCCATGCTCCTGTGATGCGGGGTTTGACCTGGTTTTCGGTATTATTATCATACGTTAAATTATTATTATAATTATTCGTATTACTATGAGTGTGAGTCGACATTTGATTACTACTCATTTGTCTTGCGTCTTCCATAATCATATCTATAGAGTCAATCACTGACAAGAATTGTTCTAAGTCGTGGTCAGGAACATTTATTAACTTTTCACGTATATTTATGGGCAACCTTCCCTTCAAAATTCTGATCACTTCCTTGTGAGAAATTGTATCACTCCAATAACGTGTCTTATTTATGTACTTTTCAAAATATTGCCTTAAAGTACTCCTTTTACTGTTAAAATACTCAGGTTGGTAAACCTCTTTTCTTAATTTCTCTTGTTTACTCGACGACCAGTATTTAGTCAAAAAAAGTTGTTCAAACTCAGCGCAAGTATGGCAACTTTCACTTACTTCGGCGGCCCATAATGTGGCTTCTCCGGTAATTTTGGATACTATAAATTGAAGTCGGTCGTGTTCTGACCAGCTACGTGGAAATATTCTTTTGAAATTATTGATAAAGATTTTCGGATGCAGGTTGTTCTTTTCAGTGGAGAATGTTGGGAATTGTCTACTTTTAAAAATGCTGTTCTCCACCTTTAAAGAAGACAAATATCCTCGCTGACCAAAAGAATCATCATCTTTACCAACCGAATCATCAACTTCCCAATGCAATTTTTCACCACAATTGTACTTCGTATTATCACATGTTCGGTTGTTTTTCGACCTATTCTCCGAACGTTCGTCCTCTGTCAACAAATTTTGTGATGACTTTCGTTCTAACTCCGCCAATTTATGATTGGTTTCCTTTTGCCATTTAGGTAACTCATCAACTATTTTGTCTTTTATTTTCTGAAATTCGCTAGTGAAGAGCTTAATTAATTCATCATTTCTACTTAGGTGCTCATTGATATTTTCATTTGGCTGGGATCCAATAGTAGTCTTAACCTTGTCTGCAATTTCATTTCCTTTTATTTCTATCCATTCAGTTAGATCTTCGTCAAGTCTTTTAGTTTGATCTACTAAATACTTGTTAATCCCTTTACGAGCATCAGACTCAAACTCGACTACTTGTTTCGAAAGCTCTTCTATCTGTGCGCTAGCATGGAAACAGCTGCTTTCACACTTAACCATCCTATTGGACAGGCCATCATAACTCTTCGAAACTACCTCATATTTCTTTTCTACGTCATGAAGTTTTCCCATTAAATTATTATATTGCCTTTCTAAGGTGTTAGAAAACTCTACATCTAGTTCTCCAAATTTCGCATTTAATTGAGTCTCCCAGTCCGCCTTTAATTCTTTCTTAGTATTTTCCAGTTTATAATCAAAGGTGTTCAGTTTGCTTTCCAAAGAATCCATTTTAACTTCTAATGAACCAAATTTGGCCTCAAATTTTTCATTTAACTTTTGATTGTCCTCTTTTAATTGCTTATTATCTTTTTCTAGTGAACCAAGTCTTCCATTCATTACACCCATTTGAGTATTTATTGATACCAGCATATCAAACATTTTTTGATTAATATTTCCATTTTGATGATAAACTTGCTGATCTACTTCCGAAACCTCAAGATCTTTATGTTCTCCCACGCTGCTTACCTTACTTATCATTGTATTTGAATCTCCTAACGGCTCTAAATCAATAACTGTATTATTATCTGTACATGTCTCCTGTCCCACATTGAGCTCATGGGATGCATCACCCCTTTCCTCTTCACTTTCCCCTCTCTCTCTACTCATTACTCTACTCAACTGCACATTATCATGTATTCTTTTCGTTTGTTTTGACATGATTATTCACTACCAAGACATACACTTATTTTCACTATATATTTATATATATTTATCTACCGAAATCACAAGTCTCAACTTCCCTTTTTTTTATAATTATACAGTTATTTTAATCATACCTGGTAGTATCGCTCACTTTTAGCGATTATTGAAGAATACCTCTTTCATTGGACAGACTCACTGGCTGCTACAATATTTTCTAACTCTAGGGTTCGTGAATCCGGATGACACTCGACTCGATGCAGCAATCCTCCTCAATCGAGCCACACGTTGTGGCGCCACTTCTACCGTATCTTCCTTCGCCGTCGGCGCTGTCGTGGTTACCATGAGACACCGTTATACCAAGAGGAAAGGCGCGTCGATCTTAGAGCATGAGATATGATGACCTTAAGCCATAGACAACACACAACGGTCACGGTAGCACCTGATCCCAGAATAGCTGCAGTAGTTAAGATCTACGAACTATCCCCTGTTGACCAGGTCCCCATAACTTAACTCGTAACGAGATCCCTTCAAAGCAAATTGTCATAACGATCGTCTATAAAGGCTTCGTACAACGAGAGTACATGTTACGGTTTATGGAATAACAACAGATATGACCAAACTGTCTTGTCTCTTCTGCTTTATTTAACATAACTTCATTCACAGTTTCATTTCGCATTCACCACTCATTCACAAAACCCTTTGATGAACAGTTTTGGTTGCATAACACCAACAGTCAATGATAATGATACAGCTTTTCTCCTTTTTATAAATTGAAGCCCGCTCTCCGTGATATAATAAAAAACAACCGGTCTCAATACCGCGTGCCTCGTGAGACGCGAATAGACTTATCCTGGAATTGACCGCCCTGTAGGTGTACTCAATTTAATGACCACACTTCACTGTCGGCTATTTCGCGTAACTGAATGTCCATTTGTTAATCTGATTATACACTGTAGCTATTTAAAATTCGCCCCTATATTTTTCACAACGCACAATTAGCACTTCGTTACTTGTTTTCTTTTTTTTTTTCTTCTTCTTCTAAGAGTAAACGGAAAAAAAAAGACGCCGTATCATTGGCTTAGTCGATATAAAGCAAAACACCTTAATATGCCCAATTTTACTTCTTCTTATAGGATTGGCTACCTTACTCATTAATTTATTACATATTATTTCCAATAACGCTAAACAGGTATCGCCGTTATATTTTAATTGTATTCAAAAGCATGTTACTACTATTATGACCGACCAAATCATAACAAATCGCGCGGCGTGCGTTTTTAACGATAACTTTACGCTATTCAAGTTCCGTTACAGCTGTCTTGACTCGTAATGTTACAACAGGATACTTTCCGGGACTGGATCAGACTCTGAATGTGGCTCTCCAGCAGGGATACGACTTCCTCAAATCCTGCCCTGAAATGAGATCCATCTTTCATGAAATCCTCCTCACTCCACCAAGAGTGTCTTTCCACCATCCACCTAACCTTCGTAACCTCTTGGTTCATCCCTATGAAATCCCCAAACCACCTTCCCTATCCTCTGGCTCTTACCCTTGTAACTGCCCCTGGTGTAAAACCTATCCCATGCACCCTCCCACCACCACCTACTCCAGTTCTGTAACCTGGAAGGTGTACACGATCAAAGGCAGAGCCACGTGTGAAAGCACACACGTGATTTACCAACTGACCTGCCTACACTGTGAAGCTTTCTATGTGGGAATGACCAGCAACAAACTGTCCATTCACATGAATGGACACAGGCAGACAGTGTTTGTTGGTAATGAGGATCTCCCTGTGGCTAAACATGGCTTGGTGCACGGCCAGCACACCTTGGCACAGTGTTACACCGTCCGGGTTATCTGGATACTTCCCACTAACACCAACCTATCAGAACTCCGGAGATGGGAAGTTGCCCTTCAATATATTCTCTCTTCGCATTACCCACCAGGGCTCAACCTCCGCTAATTTCAAATTGCCGCCACTCATACCTCACCTGTCATTCAACAACATTTTTGCCTCTGCACTTCCGCCTCGACTGACATCTCTGCCCAAACTCTTTGCCTCTGTATATGTCTGCTTGTGTCTGTATATGTGTGGATGGATGTGTGTGTGTGTGTGTGTGTGTGTGTGTGTGTGTGTGTGTGTGTGTGTGTGTGTGTGCGCGCGCGCGGGCGAGTGTATACCCGTCCTTTTTTCCCCCCTAAGGTAAGTCTTTCCGCTCCCGGGATTGGAATGACTCCTTACCCTCTCCCTTAAAACCCACATCCTTTCGTCTTTCCCTCCTTCCTGATGAGGCAACAGTTTGTTGCGAAAGCTTGAATTTTGTGTGTATGTTTGTGTTTGTTTGTGTGTCTATCGACGTGCCAGCGCTTTCGTTTGGTAAGTCACATCATCTTTGTTTTTAGATATATTTTTCCCATGTGGAATGTTTCCCTCTATTAATTCATATCATTAATTTGAACCCAACAATTACGTTTGTTATTGTCACTGTTGCATTTCGAAATTTTTTCTGTCGTCTTATTTTCTCTTCTTGTCTTTGCCAGTAGTTTCACTTTGTATTCACCTTCTCCTTTTTACCGTAATCTACTATACAATTTTATCCCGCCTATATATACTCAATAATACGTCACCCACTTCCAAACCATAACCAAAAAATTTTTTCCGCTTTCAACACTACCGCTGCTATAAAATCCACCGTTTCTAGTCCACAAACAGTTCCTTTCACCTATTAAACAACCATTTCGTCTAGTTCTGGTAACTTTCGCTTTATTTCCATTTCCGTTTTTCCCACATCACTGATAATTTTTAGCCGCTTCCCACAGGTTTTAATGTCATTATTTCTTCGCCAGACAATTGTTAGCCTCATTTTCATAATCTGCCACCACAAAACCACTCTTTTTAATACATTTACACGCCGTTTTTTCGAAATTTTCCCGAATCTCTCCATCCTTTAACGTGTTTTGGCGGCAACACAACCACCTAACCTTTGTGTACATCGTTGTCTACCAACCCAAGTTCACCACAGGATCAACATAGCCCAGCTTTATCCAACGCTTTTTCGCCTTTTTTCACAACAGATCTCCAGTTACTTTCTCGAGTTTTCATTTTCATTTCAACCTCATGTTACACTTTCCACCTTCTAATACCATGTCACCCTCACAACACCCCCACAACGACCCCATTAAGTTTTATTTACATTCCCTCCGCAAACATGCCTTCACCCTAGCCAGATTACGCTCGCATATTTTCTCAGGCTTGTCTGACATTTGGCATTACCCCCAAAGGCCTCACACTTAAAGTTCCCATCTCTGGCTGCAACCCTTCTTTCCATCAGTCCCTATACCAGTTCCAAACTGAACCTGTGGAGATAAAACTGTATTACTTTTCTTTGTGGTTTCATGGTATATGCTTGGTAATATGCAGTTTCCATAAGTTTCTCAGTAATGTGGAATCCAATTAGTGTTTTCAACCTTGCAAAGATCTTGGTATGCAATCAAAATAACCTACTTCTCCTGACGACCTGCATACGTGTTACTTACTAGTTAATTTATCTAAAAGAAAGATGATGTGACTTACCAAACGAAAGCGCTGGCACGTCGATAGACACACAAACATACACACAAAATTCAAGCTATCGCAACAAACTGTTGCCTCATCAGGAAACAGGGAAAGACGAAAGGATGTGGGTTTTACGGGAGAGGGTAAGGAGTCATTCCAATCCCGGGAGTGGAAAGACTTACCTTAGGGGGAAAAAAGGACGGGTATACACTCGCACACACACACATATACAGAGGCAAAGAGTTTGGGCAGAGATGTTAGTCGAGGCGGAAGTGCAGAGGCAAAGATGTTGTTGAATGACAGGTGAGGTATGAGTGGCGGCAACTTGAAATTAGCGGAGATTGAGACCTGGTGGATAACGGGAAGAGAGGATATATTGAAGAGCAAGTTCCCATCTCCGGAGTTCGGATAGGTTGGTGTTAGTGGGAAGTATCCAGATAACCCGGACGGTGTAACACTGTGCCAAGATGTGCCGGCCGTGCACCAAAGCATGTTTAGCCACAGGGTGATCCTCATTACCAACAAACACTGTCTGCCTGTGTCCATTCATGCGAATGGACAGTTTGTTACTGGTCATTCCCACATAGAATGCATCACAGTGTAGGCAGGTCAGTTGGTAAATCACGTGGGTGCTTTCACACATGGCTCTGCCTTTGATCGTGTACACGTTCCGGGTTACAGGACTGGAGTTGGTGGTGGTGGGAGGGTGCATGGGACAGGTTTTACACCGGGGGCGGTTACAAGGGTAGGAGCCAGAGGGTAGGGAAGGTGGTTTGGGGATTTCATAGGGATGAACTAAGAGGTTACGAAGGTTAGGTCGACGGCGGAAAGACAATCTTGGTGGAGTGGGGAGGATTTCATGAAGGGTGGATCCCATTTCAGGGCAGGATTTGAGGAAGTCGTATCCCTGCTGGAGAGCCACATTCAGAGTCTGATCCAGTCCCGGAAAGTATCCTGTCACAAGTGGGGTACTTTTGGGGTTTTTCTGTGGGAGGTTCTGGGTTTGAGGGGATGAGGAAGTGGCTCTGGTTATTTGCTTCTGTACCAGGTTGGGAGGGTAGTTGCAGGATGCGAAAGCTGTTGTCAGGTTGTTGGTGTAATGGTTCAGGGATTCCGGACTGGAGCAGATTCGTTTGCCACGAAGACCTAGGCTATAGGGAAGGGACCGTTTGATGTGGAATGGGTGGCAGCTGTCATAATGGAGGTGCTGTTGCTTGTTGGTGGGTTTGATGTGGACGGACGTGTGAAGCTGGCCATTGGAAAGGTGGAGGTCAACATCAAGGAAAGTGGCATGGGATTTGGAGTAGGACCAGGTGAATCTGATGGAACCAAAGGAGTTGAGGTTGGAGAGGAAATTCTGGAGTTCTTCTTCACTGTGAGTACAGATCATGAAGATGTCATCAATAAATCTGTACCAAACTTTGGGTTGGCAGGCTTGGGTAACCTAGAAGGCTTCCTCTAAGCGACCCATGAATAGGTTGGCATATGAGGGGGCTATCCTGGTACCCATGGCTGTTCCCTTTAATTGTTGGTATGTCTGGCCTTCAAAAGTGAAGAAGTTGTGGGTCAGGATGAAGCTGGCTAAGGTAATGAGGAAAGAGGTTTTAGGTAGGGTGGCAGGTGATCGGCATGAAAGGAAGGGCTCCATCGCAACGAGGCCCTGGACGTGCGGGATATTTGTGTATAAGGAAGTGGCATCAATGGTTACAAGGATGGTTTCCGGGGGTAACGGATTGGGTAAGGATTCCAGGCGTTCGAGAAAGTGGTTGGTGTCTTTGATGAAGGATTGGAGACTGCATATAATGGGATGAAGGTGTTGATCTACGTAGGCAGAGATTTGTTCTGTGGGGGCTTGGTAACCAGCTACAATGGGGCGGCCGGGATGATTGGGTTTGTGGATTTTAGGAAGAAGGTAGAAGGTAGGGGTGTGGGGTATCGGTGGGGTCAGGAGCTTGATGGAGTAAGGTGAAAGGTTTTGTAGGGGGTCTAAGGTTCTGAGGATTCCTTGAAGCTTCACCTGGACATCAGGAACGGGATTACCTTGGCAAACTTTGTATGTGGTGTTGTCTGAAAGCTGACGCAGTCCTTCAGCCACATACTCCCGACGATCAAGTACCACGGTCGTGTAACCCTTGTCTGCCGGAAGGATGACGATGGACCGGTCAGCCTTCAGGTCACGGATAGCCTGGGCTTCAGCAGTGGTGATGTTGGGAGTAGGATTAAGGTTTTTTAAGAAGGATTGAGAGGCAAGGCTGGAAGTCAGAAATTCCTGGAAGGTTTGGAGAGGGTGATTTTGAGGAAGAGGGGGTGGGTCTCGCTGTGACGGAGGATGGAACTGTTCCAGGCAGGGTTCAATTTGGATAGTGTCTTGGGGAGTTGGATCATTAGGAGTAGGATTAGGATCATTTTTCTTCGTGGCAAAGTGATACTTCCAGCAGAGAGTACGAGTGTAAGACAGTAAATCTTTGACGAGGGCTGTTTGGTTGAATCTGGGAGTGGGGCTGAAGGTGAGGCCTTTGGATAGGACAGAGGTTTCGGATTGGGAGAGAGGTTTGGAGGAAAGGTTAACTACTGAATTAGGGTGTTGTGGTTCCAGATTGTGTTGATTGGAATTCTGAGGTTTTGGAGGGAGTGGAGCTGGAAGTGGGAGGTTGAGTAGATGGGAGAGACTGGGTTTGTGTGCAATGAGAGGAGGTTGAGGTTTGCTGGAAAGGTTGTGAAGGGTGAGTGAGTTGCCTTTCCGGAGGTGGGAAACCAGGAGATTGGATAATGTTTTGAGGTGAAGGGTGGCATGCTGTTCTAATTTGCGGTTGGCCTGTAGGAGGATGCTCTGAACAGCCGGTGTGGATGTGGGAGAGGAGAGATTGAGGACTTTTATTAAGGATAGGAGTTGACGGGTGTGTTCATTGGCTGAGTTGATGTTTAGGTGAAGGATTAGGTGGGTGAGGGCAATGGATTGTTCAGTTTGGAACTGGTATAGGGACTGATGGAAAGAAGGGTTGCAGCCAGAGATGGGAACTTTAAGTGTGAGGCCTTTGGGGGTAATGCCAAATGTCAGACAAGCCTGAGAAAACATGCGAGCTTAATCTGGCTAGGGTGAAGGCATGTTTGTGGAGGGAATGTAAATAAAACTTAATGGGGTCGTTGTGGGGGTGTTGTGAGGGTGACATGGTATTAGAAGGTGGAAAGTGTAACATGAGGTTGAAATGAAAATGAAAGTAACTGGAGAAAGTAACTGGAGATCTGTTGTGAAAAAAGGCGAAAAAGTGTTGGATAAAGCTGGGCTATGTTGATCGCGAAGGACATTTTCAAATGGGATTGTAGCTTCTTTGAATGCCTGATTCACACCCTGGCTCATAACTGACTACAGTAAAATTACACTTCTGCATCCTTCCACGCAGTGGTTTGACATGAAGTTTTGAATACACTAACACAACTGGCCTTGGTAGACTTCACAGAAAAATTTTGAGGAGAAAGCATTGGAAACTGCAGACAAGAAATGGAATATTTGGTTATGGTACATGGATGATATATTTATTTTGTGGTTGAATGAAAGTGATAAACAGGTATTTTTCACAAACATCTCAATGGGACCAATCTGAAGATTCAGTTTACCGAGGAGGAGGAGGAGGAGGAGGAGGAGGAGGAGGCGGCAGGTAGAGGCATAAATTTTCTTGATGTGCTAGTTTTCAAGAAAAAGAAGATGGTAACTCGGGCGACACAGTTCACCAAAAACTCACACACACAGGCCGTTAGCTACACCGGGATTCCATCTACCACTACAACAAAAGCAAGGCATCAAAAATAACGTCAGTGAATAGAGCGAAGAAAATCTGCAAACTAGAGCTGCTTGATGCAGAATTAAAACATTTCACCAGTGTATTGCTCAAGAATGGTTATTGATTCACTGAGGTGAATAGAGCATTAAGACCACCATGGAGAAATCATAGTGATGCTCAAGCACCGAAGAAATTGAAAGATTTCCTGCCGTTCATTAAGGACGTTACTGGTCAAATAGGAAATATCTTCAAAAAGTTGAGCATCGTAGTAATCTACAAAACCACCCAGAAGATACAAGATAACCTATAATCAGCCAAGGATGCTTTCAAACTGCTGGAAAAAATAGGAATTTATGGTATTCTGTGTTGTTGTTGAGGTGGTGAACAGGGGTACTACAAAAAGAATTGTCAAAAAATGACTAGGTGAGCCCAAGGGCAATTGAAAAAGAGGGGAGACTGACAGATCAGATTTGTAGAACATGCTTTGCAACTGGAGACCACATATTCATTTTGATAGCACTCAAGTACTGGCAGCCACAAGAAGACACCATGAAAGGCTATGCAGAGAGGCAATAGAGATTGTAAAACACCCCAGGAATGTCAATAGGAAAGAGAAGGGTGTGAAATTGAATGATCTTTGGATTCCAGTGCTGAAGAAGATGTGTGCAAATCTTCCGCCATGTGGTGATAGCAACGGCAGTCGACAATGGCCAATTGCACTCTTGTATTCAAAACATGTGATGTCACTCCGCTGCACGGAAATGGAATTTTGCTGAAGTCAGTAGTAAGCCAAGGTGTGAATCAGACATTCAAAGAAGCTATGATCTCCCTTGAAAATGTCCTCTGCAGATGGGAATGAAACATTGGGTTTTAAAGTAAAATTCATTTGAATACATCGTAATAGCATGGAACATTTTGTTAACTGTAATTGATAGACTGTCAGTCAAGAGCTCTGTAGAATTTCATCTGAGGGAGGCCTTTAACTGCTAATGATGCCATTTCATAAGATGGTTAGTGGCGAGACAGTAGGTACAGATTCGAATACAGTTCATGCCGAGCAATGCTGAATGCTGCGAGTGTTTTAACTGGTTGGCAGAGGTGTCTGCTGTGGCCATTGGCAGCCAGAAAGCAGTCAGCATGTTAAAGAGAGATGACACGAATTGCTCATCCAGTGGTGACATGGACAGGAAAGCTGAAGTGTGGAATTCCCTCACAGAAGAAAGTTGTGGGTACATTTGCTGCTGTTGTCTCCTCCATAGGCTAGATTTCAGGCCAATGAGAGAAATGATCAGTTGTTGTCAGGCAATATTGGTAGCCATCTGACAGTGGCAAATGTCCAATGATACTGATTTGGATAAGTTCAAAGCATTCACTTGGTGGGGTGAAGTCGTTATATGCCAAGTTACTTTGTTGCACTGACAAGCATTGCACTGGTGAACATATGCCTTACAATCTTTCAATCTTTGTCCAGTTGTGCAGTAGCCTTTTCTTGTAGATGAGAGACACTATGAAGAGAGAAAATTGCTTGGTTGTGAAAATCAGCCATAGTGAGTGTTTGCACTTGCATTGGTACATCACTGTAATGTGCTATGTTCAAGCTTGGTATTTGAATGCATCAGAGATGTAAGCCTGATGATGCTTCAGCTCTGTCTCCTTCCTGGCTGTTGCCGAGTGCTGTAAAGTCAAATTCTTTCATGACAGCATCAGTATGAGAGAGTGCATCTGCTGGTCCATTCTGCTCGTCATCCACATGCTGAATGTCCATTGTAAATTGTGCAATGAAGTCCAGATGTCATAACTGGTATGTTCACCATCATACTGATACTGTCATGACTCCCTTGTATGACTTTTGACAGAAAATGTCTACAGTCAAGCTTATGCCAAAACTTTTTGATTGAGGCATATACCACATAGAGCTCACAGTCACAAATTGACCAAGTTGCTTGAAAAGATGATAATTTCTTGCTGAAGAAAACTAGAGATTGCCAATTGTTTTGCACATGTTGTTGTTACATGGACCCAACTGCAGCTGATGAAGCATCTACCATAAATGAGAGACATCTCAGGAAAAGGATGAGCTGAAAATGCAGACTCTGCAAAAGCAGCTTTTAATTTGACCCAGAATGCTTAGAATTGCTGACAAAAATACATGATAATGTACAAACATCTATAAAACTTTGTTAAGACCTAGAAATTACAAAATTCTCATATTGTAGTGGGTATGGGAAACAAAGAAATAGTGGCAGTATTCCTTGTGTATTGATCAGGTACTGTAAGAATTTTACTTCCTTCGCTCTGAAGGCACATTTTTGTGAGTAAATCCTAAAGTTATGTTCTTGTAGTCTAGTGAATAGTTGCTGTAGATGTGCTAGATATTCTGCCTTGCTACATGACATTACAAGCAGGTCTTCAGTGTAAACATAACAAAACATTAAACCTCTAGTTACTTCATCCATGAAGCACATTAAGTCTGTGTGGCAGTACACGGTCCAAATGGCATTTGTACAAATTTACAAAATCTGAATGGACAGCAGGCCACTGTGCGTAGGAGGCTCCGGATTGGAGTCCCGGCACTGTCAGCATGAGAGGCGTTCTCGTAGTGTGGAGTGTACTCTATCCCACCTCATCTTCTTCCCTGCTCTTCCTGGTGGCTCGTCCGTGGTGGACAGGCGAAACGGGCTGCAGTCCCCCAGAAAACAAAGGCCATGAACTCATCCTGCTGGAAGCCCTGTCAATTAACAAATATCTAGCTCTAAGTCCTGATCTATTTCTAAATGGCCAGACACAGCTCAACACTTCCCCCTCTGCTAACCTTTACATAATCATCTCTGTTTTGCATTACTTCACACACTGTCTGTTCCTACGTATTCCCATTTTCCTGTATTCATTAAGTTCTTTTATTTTATTGAAATTGTCTACATCGTCCATATAAACTGTAGTTTCAATTGTTTAGGCTTTTTTCTAACTGGTACTTGCAATACTTTCCATGTTTAATATCTCTTGTAGCTGTCTCATCAAATATTGTTCTTATTTTACTTGGTTCATTTATTTAATGCAAACTGTTATGAGTATAATTTTAATGTATTTCCTGTTTGCTGCTTTTGTGTTTGTGTATTGTTCAGCCTTATTTACCCTTTAAAATGCAGTACCACCAGACACTCAAAAATTGCATTCACAGTATGTCTCCCATTTTCCTGCATTTATTCATTTCTGTTTATCTTATTGATATTGCTTAAGTTTCTTATATATATTCTACAGTTACATTGATGATCCTTTCTTCTTGGAAGTGGTTTGTGTATCACTCTCCATGTTTTATACCTCCTGAAGTAGCCTTGTCAACTACTAATTTTATTTTATTAGTTTTGTTTACTAACAGAAACTGTCATGAAGGCATTCTGTTCATACTGTGTGTTCAAGTTTTTTCCTGTCTAATCTGTTTTTATTTTTATTCATTTACTGTTCAAATTTTTTTACTTTTTACAATGCATTACTGCCACACTGTCAAAGATGTTACTGTATGTTTCTACTTCAATGCAGACTTGTAACTTCTGTTCCAATGTTGTTTACAAACATTGTAACTTCTTTGGTGGTAATACTCAGCAAGTGTCTGTAGATAGCCTTGAACGCCGAAAACTGGTTAAGGCAATAAAAGTAAATTAGTGCTTTCATTTATTATGTTGTTCTACCAAGAACCAAGAGAAGATTCAGTGAACAGCACGCTCTTCACATAGATAGTTCAACCAACATACCACACTCACTTCACAAGATGCATTTTAAAGCAGCAACACTCCACTTGTACTGCAGTTTCAGGCCATCAAGAAAGTGCTTTCATTTTCTACAATAAACATTTTATTGTACAAGGCGTGTGTTTTTTACCGTTTTCTACACTGCGGCTAGTGTTCTGCACGGGTACCTACATCTGTTGTCTATGCACTGACGCCATTACAGTCTGATTCTTCCTTGTTTACGTTGTGTACTGAGTGTTTAAGATGCCTCCGATAATCGTGAGTCCCGCCGACTGTGAAGTACGGGCTGTTATAAAATTTTTTAGTGCTAAAGGCCTAAAAGCAATCAATATTCATCATGAGATCTATGCAGTTTACGGAGAAAACATTATGGGTGATGGAATGGTAAAAAATTGGGTGTGAGCATTTAAAGATGACCGCACAAATGTGCATGGTAAACAACGGAGTGGGCCTCCTTCAGTCGTTAATGACAGTTTGGTACAGGAAATGGCAAAAAGCCGAGAGAAAACAGACGCTTTTCGATTTCCTCCTTGCGGGATGACTTTCCTAATGTTTCTCGTAGTGTTCTGTATGGCATTGTGACCGAGCACTTGATTTACCGAAAATTGTGCGCCCGTTGGCTACCAAACGTTTAGACAGTGCATTGACTTTCCTTGAGCAGTACCACGACGACGGTGATGATTTCTTAAGCCAAATTATTACGGGCGAAGAAACATGGGTGGCCTACGTCACACCAGAATCAAAGCAACAGTCCATGGAATGGCGGCATTCAGATTCACCCAGAAAAGTGAAGTTTAAGCTAGCAATTTCTGCCCGGAAAATCGTGTGCACAGTTTTTTGGGACAGAAAAGGAGTATTGCTTGTGGAATTTTTGCCGTAATGAGACAATCAATGCAGGAGCTTACTGTAAGACATTGCACAATCTGCGACGTTCAATTCAGAACAAAAGACGTTGCAAGTTGAGCAAGGGCATCGTTTTGCTGCAAGACAATGCCTGTCCGCATGTGGCGAATCATACCAAAGATCTCATCACATCTTTTCGATGGGAAACTCTAGATCATCCTCAGATCTTGCGCCCAGTGACTACCATCTGTTCCTGCACTTGACGAAACACCTGGGTGGTCAGCGTCTTCGAGACGATGACGAAATCAAAACAGTGGTGATGCGGTGGTTAACAAGTTAGGCGGCAGGCTTCTATGAGGAGGGTATTCAAAAACTGGTACAACGTTATGACAAGTGCCTCAATATTGACAGAAATTATGTAAAAAGTAGATTAAGGTACAGGCTTTCATGTAAAAATAAAATTATTGAGATATCTTAGCACGTCTTTTTTAAATTTCAAAATGGTACTTATTTAAAAAACACGCCTTGTTTGTTGCTTGTATTGTATGTTGCTCCTAGTGAGTTTCGCATTGTTTTTCTACTTCAGAGACGGACTACATTGATATAAAAGGAATGAAAAGAACTGTAAAAATGGTCTGTGGTACTTCTGGGACACTACACGGGGTTTTAAGAACAATTCCAATGCATCTGGAAAGAAAAATTAATGATTGGAATACATAACCAGTTTTAGCTTCAGGCAGTGAGACATGGGATTTTAATGAAAAAAAAAAAACATTAAAAAACTGATGGTAGCTCAATAACTGATGAAGAGATGTATGCTGGGACTTAATAGAAGAAACAGAAAAAAGAATCAAATGTATCAGGGAACAGATCATAAGGGAAGATGACTATACTGTGTAGGTGGGAACACTCCTTACTACACATCCTTTATTCCTGCAACCCTCCTGACCTCAACTTTCACTTGTCCATGTTGTCACACTATCTATCCCCTTCCCTGCTCCCACTCCAGTACTATGTACACCACCTATTCCACCAATGAACCTACAGTCTTTTCCCCTTCCCTGCATCTCTTCCATTTCCTGCCTCCCCTCTCCAGTAAAGTCTCCCAATTCTGCCCTTTGCAGCCCATCTTGTCCCCACCAAGTTGCTGCATACTCCCATAGGCAGCACATCATCTACTCCCATCCCCACCCTGCCCTGCCACTCACCACCCCATGCCACCCCTTTAACACCATCACCCACCCGATTGTTGCACTTCAGACGGAGGCACAGTTCACACGTGGGTCCCAACCGCCACAGACAAAGGCCTACAACATGCAGCAAAAGGGAAGAAAAGACCAGTGAAAAGGAAACTAATACTAGAAAAAGAAGAGGATGCTGACAATCCATCACATGGGGCAGGAATGTATTAAAAAACTTTGGAAGCCATTTCCCGTATCTTTAAAATTTTCACCTTTGAGGAACATTTTCTCAAAAACTGCTAACAGTATATCAATGAAATTTATACACAATATTGTTTACTACTTTTCTTTCATTTTTATAACAAATTGTAAAAAAATATTGTATAATTCAAGAGTTATAGAAGAAAAAGGGCAAAATTTTAGAGAAAAAAATAAGCAATCTGTTTTAAAAAAATGTAAAACAAAACAAAAACCAATAAATATTTCTTAATATGGCATTATAACTTTGTAGAGAAATATTCACTGAACATGTAGTCCAAATATCAGAGCAATATGTGTAATGGTTTAAGAAAAAAAATGTTCCTGCTATTTGCTAAAATTAACATGGAGGAGACGGATCATTCCGGCTCTCCTTAAGGGGCCAATGCTGTAGAGTACTCGTTGTAAAACCAAACTGGGATTCCATCAGGTCCAGGTGACTTATTGGCTTTCAAATCTTTCAGTTGTTTCTCTACATTAGGGATGCTTATAACTATGTTCTCCATAAGAGAGAGTGTGTGACCGTCATATGACTGTGTGTTCCAGCGTAATGTCAAGCGCCAGTACAACGATCAAGAATGGAAGAGCAGAGGACTGTGAGACATCAGCAGCCCATAGTTCACAGACAGACTCCTCTCTAGGATTACACCAAGACAGGAGCAGCGTCTACATGAAGAGAATGTAAGCGCTGCTCCACCTGGTCGCAGGCCGAGTTGAAGACAGGCCATCCTCTGAACGCTACAGCAGTGCTTTATGAACTGTATTGCTTTGCTTGCAACACACCTTTGTGAATATGCAAAGTTGAAGCAAGTAAACACCCCTGCAAAGAAAAGATGAGAGAATCAAGTCTCCAGCAAAACAATAGCCCATGAAAAGCCAAAACAGGGAATCAGTGGTGGCTGTCAGCTCGGGGTACATCTCATTGCCAATGCTGTGTTCTGCCCACTCGTCTAACATAGGGTGCCTAGGAAAACTTCATTAATACGATTTGCTTAAATTGATGTGTAGCAGTCTGAGAAAGCAGTTTTCCTGGGCACCCTATATTAGATGAGTGGGCAGAACATGACACTGGCAACGAGGTGTACCACGAACCACGGTGTTTTTTCTCATCAGTGTTTTCAGGTGGGTGTTGCAGAAATTTTCTTTAGTTTTGTAATTATTTTTCTTGCTTGCCTTGCCTGTTTATTGCATTTGTCTCTTCCAACATGCCCATCCACCTATTCCACCCCATGCTCAGGCACCACAGCTGCAAACTTTAGATGCAACACAGCTAATGCAGGTGTTTCAGTACCAGACCCAGCAAGTATCTACATTGCTAAATATTGTGCAGCAGCTACTAGCCAACACTGCGTGCCCAAGAGACCAAGCACCTTCTGTAGCTCCAAGTGCTATACTGTCTTTTTGCCAGTTTCATGAACAAGAAGACAAATGGCTCAAGTGGTTGCAACAGTTTGAGGCCCACATACTTGCTCATGATATACCAGGTACTGTGAAATTGCCTCATTTATTGTCCATGGTGGGAAGTGCAGTGTTCCGCCTCATTCAAAAACTCTTTCCTAACATCACTCTGAGTGAACTTTTGTATGATCGGGTTGTGGATTTGCCAACTAATTATTATGACAGACAAGTGAACGTGGTAGCTGCTAGATACCAGTTCTTTAATTGCAAGAAATGGTCAGAACAAACTTCTTGTGAGTGGATAACAGTTTTGCAGGGTATGATGAGGAAATGCAAATTCAAATGTGCTTATGGTGCTTTATATTCAGATGTTATGTTGCGTGATGGGATCATGTACATTGTAACTGATGTCAAATTCAGAGAACAGATTTTTAAACAGTCTGATCCATCATTTCTGCAAGTAGTGCAAAAATACTAGATCAGTCCAATTCAGGTGCTCTGTCGGCCAACAAATTTGAGCAGCCAGCAATTTGTCAGGTTGAGTCGTACCTTAATAGCGACTGGCCCATTAAGCAACAGCTTGCATGTGCCACACCGTGTAAGCAGGTTACTAAACAGGTGAACAGAATTAAGTCATGCCTTCAATGTTATTCACAGTCATGCCTTCAATCTTATTCACAGCACAAATGCCAAGACTGCCCCTCCCGACAAGCACAGTGTTACACTTGTGGCAAGAAAGGACCTGAGCAATCTGTATGTTTGAAAATGGAACAAATGTAAGAATTCAGTCCACTCACAAAAATCCCATGTAATTAACACAGTGTATTGAAAGCCTGCAACAGCTATTAGCAAAACTAACAAGCTAGCAGTTTCTTCAGTGCTATGCCAGTCCAACAAACATTTTGTTCATTTGCTTCCTTGTGGAAAATGTGTGAAATTTCAGTTGGACATGCCTCTGTGACATTGCTAAATCGTCACACATGTGAACCATTAGGCTCCCCACCCCTGTCTAAAACTAGCACGTAACTGATGGCTTATAATGGACAAGACATTCCTGTTCTCAGAAAATGTACTTTACCTGCCATGTATTGCTTGCATATGTGAACAGTGACTTTTACGAGGTACTATCAAGCCATTGTGAGAACATATTTGGTCTCCGATTCATTTGATTTGTTTGGCTTTAACTTTCAGGACAAAGTGCTGTCAGCGTCTGCATTCCATACAAAAGGCGGTGTAGCTAGCCTGCTGAAAGAATTCCCTGAACACTCTTCTGAAGGTTTAAGCAAGGCTAATAATTTTGTTGCACATACTACCATGAAAGACAATGCTCAGCAGAAATTTTTTCTGGGCCAGAACTGTTCCCATTGCATTACGGGACAAAGTTGCTGCTGAACTTAAAGAATTGCAAGATAGTTGAGCTAGTCAATGGGCAAGACCACTGGTTTTGCTCCCCAAACCTTCAGGTCGCACTCACCTCTGTGTTGATTTAAAGGCTACGGTCAACCCACAAACTGTTGTTGGTACTTACCCACTGACACACCCAGAGGATCTCATGGACAGATTAGGCACTGGCTGCTACTTTTCAAAAATTGATTTGTGCGACACATATCTTTAAATACCGCTCAATGAAGAATCTCAAAAAGTGCGTGCAGTGAACACTCATTTGGGCTTGTTTAAATATTTACGTTTGCCTGTTGGTAGTGCTTCTGCACCCGCCATTTTCCAACAGTACATGAAACAGCTGACTGCTTGATATTGTTGTAGCAGGTCGTACACCTGAAGATCACATTGAAAATTTGCTTGTTTTGTTTTGTATGTTATCTGATGCTGAACCAAAGTGTAGACTAGACAAGTGTGATTTTTTTAAACCTCAGTTGCAGTATCTTCGTCATGTACAGTCAAGGTGTATATCCTCTTCAGTTGCATTTGTCAGCCATATGAGATTTGCCAGTTCCTAGTAATATCACAGAATTGCAGTCAGTTTTAGGGAAAATGAACTATTATATTTGGTTCATACTGAATGCTGCACAAATCACAACTCCACTGCATCACTTGTGTTGCACGTCCTCTTTGTTAGTACAGATGAGTGCCAAGTAGCTTTTCATAAACTTAAAGATGCGTTGCTCAGTTATCAATGTTTGGTTCACTTTGACCCTGACAATCCAGTTGTGTTGCACGTTGATGCTTCCTCTTACAGAATCGGTGCAGTGTTTTCGCAGAGAATTGGTGATAAAGACAGACCTATTGCTTGCACATCAAAAGTGTAGTCCAAAGCTCAGTGTAACTATTCACAAACTGAGAAAGAGGCATTGGCTATTGTGTCTGGTGTCACAAAATTCTACTTATTGATGGATCATAAGCCTTTGCAGTCCTCGTTTTATCCGACAAAACCGGTTCCTGTACAAACTGCCCAAAAATTGCAAAGATGGGTTTTCTTGTTGTCTCAATACCAGTATGAGTTTGTGTGTCATCTGATGGGTAAACATGTTAATGCGGACACACTTTCACAACTTCCGATTGGCCCTGATACAAACACTGACGGTTCTGCTGCATCTTGTTGTGACATCGATGCTCAGGATTCGGAATTGCTTCAATCTTTTCTGCTTAACTATAGGAAAATTGCACAGTCCACGGAAGCAGATTCAGATTTGAACATGTTGCTAAAATACATTTGCATACCTTGGCCTCGTTCCTTGCATAGCATAAAGAACTCTGTAGTGCGCCGATAATTTGCACGTCAGCATAGCCTCGCTGTACAGAAAGGTGAGTCTTTTTCAAAATGACAGTGGACAGTCACATGTGTTAACCCCTAAAGCTTTGCAAAAAGAAGTGTTGCAGTTAGTTCACTAAGGACACTGGGGGATTGTTTGTATGAAACATGGCATTGACACTGTACGTGGCAGGGTATGGACACCCAAATAGAACAGATGACGCCACAGTGTCACATGTGCAAAAAATCAGTCCGCTCCGCCACAAACATTCTCTGCTTAGCCTAAGTCGCAATCACCATGTGCACATAGACTTTTTTTTGGAATACTCGTTGGCTGATTTGTATAGCAAGTTTCCTTTTGCTGTGCCAATGAACAACAACAACATCACCACATAGCACAATTCAGATTTTGCCTCAAACGTTTACCTGAAGTCATAGTGAATTGCTTTTGAATGCATTACGGGAACAGCAGTGATCAATGTCTTGTAAATAATTACTATTAAAAACAGTCTTGATCACGATTTATTTAACAAGGTGACCGGTTTCGACCACTACTGTGGTCATCTTCAGACCTACAAGATGTATACAAAGCACTATTTAGAGGGCTACATGCATTAATGAAAATACATAGAGTTATACGGCTGTAAAGCTATAAAACGTTGAATTACCATTGAGTAGGAACCCCTTTCTGTTGGAGAATCACAACTGGAGAAACCAGTGCACGTCTTACTTTATATAATGGAGGCTCCACCCACTTCTGACTGCATGATGTCATTATTAACCAATGAGTTATAAGTCGAATTACAATTTAAAATTTCTTAGTTAAAAGAACATTGTCAAGAATTAGAAATAAATATACACTAAACTTAGCTTATTAAACAGCTATTGTCAATTAAAAAGCGTTAAAAATATTTAAATATGTAGGAAAATGAGCTTCGGTTTGGCAGTACATGGGTTGCCCTCTCATGGCCTGTCAGTGAACCATTTGGAACCACTGGTTGCTATGGTGAAGTTAGACGCCGTTGCAAAGATGAAGGAGCAACCTTTTTCCACTGAAGTTGTTGTAGAGTCGATAGTTGAACTAGTGGTTGCCATGGTGAGGACAAACGCCGATGCAAAGATGTGGCGGCAGGCTTCTTTCCAACGAAGTTGTTGCGAAGTGGAATGGAAAAGACTGTGGCGTCAGACGATGTATTATTGAGCAGCAACTTGTCTTTATTGAAACGAAAAGAGTAAGCTACAATAATCTGTAGCTGATATATATACTACATGCTGCACAAATACGCTACGAAGTAGTTGACCGTATATATGAAGTATTATCTATGAAGTTAGTATGTAGATTACAAGTGCCTTTTTTTTTATATAAGGCATTGCTATTCCTCAAGTTACATACCAGTCATATAAGCAAATAAAATTGAAAGAATTTAAAATTATAAAATTATTAAATTATGAGCCATTGTCAATAATAAAATAAAACGATGTGAATTAGCAGTCTAAAAGCATAAAAGCAATAATTCTAAAACAGATAGTCAATCATAAAATAATGTTTGGTAAAATACAATTACAATGTAAAGATAAAATATTTACTAAAAGTCTTAATAATTTGAAAGACCTTTTTTTTAAAACAAATACAGAAGAGTAGACATTCTAAAGCAGATCATCGAAAAGCTCAAAGAAATGTTTGTCTTTGAACTGAAGTTGTTCGTTTAAAACAGATAATGGATTACTTTTGTGAAGTGAAAAAATTTCAATTTCTTCTAAGGTATTTAGCAGTGGTCCTTTTGGCACAGTATGTAATATTTTCAAATTGCTAGAAATGCAACCCTCAGAATGATTGTATTCATCAAGATGTTGACCGAAAATTGACTGCAGCACCAGTAGTATGTTCTCTGAAACGTGTTAAAAAGTTTCGGCCAGTTTGGCCAATATACTGTTTCTCACAGTCATTACATATTATTTTATAAACACCTGACTTTTGGTATCTATTTGAGTCTCCAATTGTGTGTTTCAGTTTCATCTGTAGGGGGTTATTAGTTTTAAATGCTATTGCCACGCTTGTGTTCTTAAATAATTTATTTATTTTATCTGAGATAGGTCCCATGTATGTCATTTGTGTAAATGTCTTCTTGGAATTTATAACAGCATCATTTTTTTCTTGTAATTTTTTACATAACAGATCAACCTGATGGGAATTATAATTGTTAGCAACTGCTATCTGTTTTAATGTATCAATTTCCTTTTGGATTGCATCATGTTGGAGAGGTAATTTCAGTATCCTATGTATCATAGTTTTAAAAAATGCCATTTTGTATCTTAATGGATGGCATGATGTAGCATTTATTATTACGTCGGTTGATGTGGGTTTTCTATAAATAGAAATATTATGTCTTCCATTCTGTTTTGTAATTGTGAGGTCAAGGAAATTAATACTATTTTTACTTTCATGTTCTACTGTAAATACAAGTTTTGGATGTAAATTATTTAAGTTGTTAGCGAAAGCGTCAATTTCTTCCTTCATCTTTGCAACGGCGTCTAACTTCACCATAGCAACCAGTGGTTCCAAATGGTTCACTGACAGGCCACGAGAGGGCAACCCATGTACTGCCAAACCGAAGCTCATTTTCCTACATATTTAAATATTTTTAACGCTTTTTAATTGACAATAGCTGTTTAATAAGCTAAGTTTAGTGTATATTTATTTCTAATTCTTGACAATGTTCTTTTAACTAAGAAATTTTAAATTGTAATTCGACTTATAACTCATTGGTTAATAATGACATCATGCAGTCAGAAGTGGGTGGAGCCTCCATTATATAAAGACGTGCACTGGTTTCTCCAGTTGTGATTCTCCAACAGAAAGGGGTTCCTACTCAATGGTAATTCAACGTTTTATAGCTTTATAGCCGTATAACTCTATGTATTTTCATTAATGCATGTAGCCCTCTAATTAGTGCTTTGTATACATCTTGTAGGTCTGAAGATGACCACAGTAGTGGTCGAAACCGGTCACCTTGTTAAATAAATCGTGATCAAGACTGTTTTTAATAGTAATTATGAAGTCATAGTGTTGGATAATAGGCCACACATCAAATGAATTTGAAACATTTTGTGAACGCAAAGGCATACAGCATCTAACTAGTGCACCGTTCCATCCGCACTGAAAAGGCGACGCAGAATGTTTTGTTAGTACCTTCAAGCAGCAGCTGGCTAAACTTTGCTCTGTACACACCAGGGAACAAGCTTTGCAAATGTTTCTTGGCTCCTATTGTGTGTATCCATGAGCTGGACCATTGCTGGTGGAATTGCTTCACGGCTGCGGCCATCGGACAGTGCTGCCCCATCCTCGGCTTCTGACATCTAAGGAAGGCTGCAAGTATCGCTTCGCGCTGCATGATATTCTGTTTTTCAGGGTTTTTAATGGCAGCAGACGATGAGTGCGAAGTGAGATCCTTCGCCGACTTGACACACACATGTATCTCATTTCAGGCCCCGATGGATTGCAGCGTCGACATCGCTAACAAACTCACCACTGTCACGTGCACGGTGATCCTTATGGAGCTGGACCTGCCCACACAGCAGCAGCCGACGCCTTGGTTATGGGCCTCAGGAGATGGATATATACCCTTCTGGTCGTTTTACAGAGGATGTTTCCACCAGCGCGAAGCCTAGATGGCAAGGTACGACTGGAAGCCTGATGTCCCCTGGAGCAACGGCTTCTGGTCCAGCGCAGCATCCACATTTCTGCCTCCCCCACCATTGTCGAGCTCCCTACACAGTGACGGTCCGTCACTTTGGAGGGGGGGGGGATGTTCTGGTGTAATGTCAAGCACCGGCACGTTCATCAAGACTGGAAGAGCAGAGAGGGCTGCGAGATGATGTCAGCCAATAGTACGCTGACGAACCCCTTTCTACCATGACACCGAGACAGGAGTGGTCTGTACACGAAGAGAATGTAAGCGCCACTCCGCCTGGCCGCAGGCCAAGTTGAAGACGAGCTGCCCTCTGAACGCTACAGCAGTGAGTTATGAACTGTATTGTTTTGCTTGTATTGGAATTGTATATACCGAAAGACACTGATTATTTGCATGTCACCTTTGTGAATACGTAAAGTTAAGTATTTTCATTTATCTTACTGTTATAAACATCAATTCAGGCAAATAATATTAATGATGTCTAGTGATCCGAGAAAGCAGTTTTCCTAGGCAGCCTATATTAGATGAGTGGGCAGTACACAATGGTACGTTTGTACAATTCTTGAGGAAGAATGGTTTCTTAAATGTGAAATTTAAAACTTTGGCTTCATTTTTGCTACCTACTACTGCCACACCATACTGGTCAATGAGTGACTCAATGGAATCCTTATATTCACTTTGCGATTTCTCACGTTCTCAGCAAGATCCATTGCTAAGGTATGCAACTTAATACCTTCTCTATCTGGTGAGAGCACTCTATCCTCTTCATATTATTGTTATTCTGTCCTGGACTTTGTACTGTTTCTGTTGTAAGTGAAATAGAGATGGATGGTTGGTAAGCCAATGGAAGCACTTTAGTTGATTACAAACGATAAGAAAGGATATTAAGATGATGACTGATCAAAGACTGTAAGAAACCTTTTTAAAAAAAAAAATAAAAATAAAAAAATAACGGCGCAAAGTAGGTGTAAAACTTGAGATTCTCCCAGCACACCAAATGTTAAAATAGCTTACAGGAACACAGCTGGGTAATGTCCTCAATAACGAACGATATTTCGTTAGGTGAACATCCAGTCATGGTTGTTCATCTACTGAAAAGCAACGTAAAGAAAATTAGCTGGCTACATTCCCATAACTTTTTGTACAATGTGGATGTATATTAACCATACCTATAATGTAGAGAAACTATAGAGGAGACCTTTATCCACCAGTGGTTGTCAAATAGTTGATTATGATTAGCTGTCTGATTAATAAGGAAAATAATTATTTTTTATGTCAATTGTCACAGGAGTATTACGAAGTTTAATGCCCCAGTGGTAACGAGGTCATTCAAGATGGAGTATAACAGAGGAAAACCAGCTGCATCCTTCTAAAACCAAGTGCTTTAAGTGATTTAGCAAAACTACACAAAATGTAAATGTGGACAGAGATTACAATCTTGCTTCTTCTAAATACCAGAGTAGTGCCTTAATCACTGCACCACAATGCTTTACAAACTGCCTCAGAATTGATAAGAACATAAACAAAACAACAAGTGTAATGTGTAGTACTCACCTTTTTGCAGCTGCCACAACAGTAACTTCAGGTTCAGGCCCAATGCCAACCAGCTGCCATGTCATTCACTGCAATAAGGGATCAGTGCCTCCTCTCCCAGCTGTGGTTGGCTTTTTTGTCCTTTAAGCTGCTGCTACTTGTTCAAGCAACTCCTCCTTTGGCCTTATGAAGCTGACTGAATCCCATTCCAGGTTACCACCAAGGAAAAACCTCTGTCAGTACTGAGAATTTAACCTGGGTCCTCCGAATGATAGACATACAAATGGATTCCACATTTTGGATGGCGTTCACTCCTGTGCTTAATATAGCTGAACAACTAATCTCTCCAGGTATTCACAATCCAGTTACATTAATGTGACAACTGCCTATGTTCGACGTCGACATTCAATAAACACACACAGATGGCAGGTGGCAGCATTAGCAGTACACATTATATAAAATGCATTGGGGGCTGCAGACAGCAGAGCAGTCATTGTCATAATGCAAAAACTGAGTGATTTATCTTATGTCCAAAAGAGCATACTCATCGGCTTTTGAGCCATGGATAGAAGTGTTTACAAAGTGGTTCAGTTTGTAAACCATCTGTGTGCCATGACGGTTAAAGTATACTGTCCAAAACCAGTCCCGAGGCAACTGTGGTGCATCAGAATCCATAGATGACAGGGTGAATGACAGCTGTGGAGCTGTAATGGGTGCAAATAGATGTGTAACTGGTGAAGAACTGAATGCTCAGATGATACAAGGGACTAACAACGGTGTATCATCAACAACCATTCGCAAACATTGCTACAAATGGAACTGAAGCTGACTGGTGTTCATCGCTGACAAAGGCTGGAATCTGCACACCAATACCACACTGGATGTCCACTGATCCAACCACCTTGAGCAGGCTGTTTGCATGATGGCTCCTCAACTGAGAAATTTAACGCAGCTCGCCACAGCACTAGAATTTGCATAACTCCCCATCCTTGTTGGTACCTTCCAGCACCTCTGTGACACTCTTCCTGGATTGTCTTGCAGTGGTCCACACAGTAAAAGCTACTTATTCAGGCTTTAGACAGATGGTCACATTAATGTGACTGAACAGTGTAGAACATAATGGATAATGGGCCATGGATGTGCTTCTCTAACAAACAAAACAAAAAAAAACCACATACACATATCACTGTTTTCTGCGCTTCCTATATTTAGCACAAGGCAGCTGATTGAGGCAAGGACGGGAGGGGGAGGGGCAACAATTTCCTCTCTCATAGTGTGGGTCAAAACACCCTCAACCAGGACTGTTACAGGATAATCTGAGAAGCAGGTTTAATTTTTCTTCTCAACCACATTCAAATCTAGGAAATATGTTGCAAGCTATGTTACGCTACATGCAAGACTTGCTGTCTTCAATGATTCAGCCAGCCAACTACAGGAAACAACGATTGCCTCTAAACCCATGTGCCGTTTATGCCATGTTTTGCAATCAGGTTCACTCAATAGCCAACAGCAGAGCCTCTTCAACACTTTAGTTATAGTACTCCAGAAAACTTAATGAGTGCATACTGTCCGTCCTTCCCGACATCACTGCTATTTCCGTAAGGAGTACATTACTCATCTAATATTCTCTGTATTTGTCTGGAACTTTCGGAAATATAGGTCAGAATCCTGAGAGATAAGGTGCTCTTTGGTGGCTCGTATGTACTCTGGCAGCAGCACCTTGCATCTGTTGCTAAGGAATAAAGAAACAGCCATGTGGCCAGTACTAGAGGTCACCTTGGGATACGAGATTGACAGTCCTGCCACTGCCCATCATTTGCTGTTGAGGATGAGCTAGCCAAGTCATTTGTATTGAAAGCTGTAGTGACATCACAGACCTCAGCCAATGCCAGAGGTGCTACTACCTCCTCCCCAGCTGCATCAATGTCACTGGACCTTACAGTGGCAGTTTGAGGCCATGGTCAATAAAACTTTAAACTGTTTCTGAACCACGGACAATTACCCCGCATCCAGGTACAACAAGTACAGTTCCTATCCATTCTCTAAAGGCAAGCAACCTAACTGAAGGCAACAGTGAGTCTGCTGTAACAACAAAATCAAAGTACATGCCAATGGCACTGGTGGCAGTGTAGAATGTGCTACTAACTACAAAAAAGGAAACAAGAAAAGCCCTGGTGTCCTTTGTATGTAATAACACTAATTAATCTTCCTCAGAAGCAGAAATGCCAATCGTTGGGCAGGCCCTGACACTGAGCACTAGTGTACTGTGTGTGCAGGCAGATAATAAAATGCAAATATTGGCTTTCAGCTCTAACACAGTTTTCTAACTGCATGAATGCAGCCAAATTATGAAAACGGGATCTGGTGGCTTTTAAATGGTAACAACACAGCAGCTGTGGACCTGTACATACAAGACTATTGATCAGTTAAACTCTTCCTTGACATTAGAACTGCAAAGTCAGAGCAATCATTACTACTGAGTAAGGTTCCACAGCACACAATCAAACTAAGAGGACAACAGGAAGGGCTGTTTTTAGCTGTATCCAAATCTACATGGTGCCTCAATAAAAGTAAAAGGTTGTGTGATCACTATCAATCACAGCATTATTACAGTCACTTGCCTCTCTTCATTATTTCTTGCATACTTCTTTGCACCGAGCACCCCTTAGATTTTTTTTTTGACAGCTTGTGCACTGAAATTCCGCGACTCAATGGCAGAACAAACAGTACCTACTGACGATTTATATTTCTCTCTGTTCAATAAAATTTTACCATCTCATCCTCAAACTGATTGTGAAATTTATTTCACTTTGCACATTATGGTTCAGTGTTACTACTTCTCAATGGTACACTACATATTATGTCAAGTGTTAGTTTTTACGGAATAGATAATCACTGTGTTCCCTGATTAGGGAGCTGTAAAGGAGCAGAAATGAGAACACTTTAAAAACTGCGGAGAAAACAACTATGTTAGAAAGTTTTACTGGAAATAGCCAGTGAACAGAAAAATGTTCAAAATGGCATGGTGTTCATATTGATGGGTCTGAACTGGAAGGAAGGTATTATTGAGCTTCTCAAAACAGTTATGTTTCAGCAATTTTTGCTGTTCACATAATTGCTAGTTTTTGAAACCAACATATAAATACCTTACAATATTTCCACCTATTAAAATCTTATGGCATAATTATCTGGAGTACCCCATCACTTAAAAAGAAACTACTGACTGTATAGATGTGAAAAGAGGTAATAATATATGATGTTTGTGAAATCATCTTGTAGACACCTCTCCCATGAATTAAGCATTTCAACCACATCATCATTTCATAGCTAAATCCACAACCAACTGAATTACATACACTTACTGAGTAACATACAATACCCTCTTTCATTCCAATGACACACCCCAGTACTGCACTCAGAAAATAACAAGAGAACTGAGAGGAGCCATCCTAATCGCTGACTGCTCAACCATTACCAAGAAATCAAGAAGATAGTTTGAAACTGGGTTCAGTTCATCATGTGTACTGCCAGTTCCAGCTTTTTTTCAGCAAGACATGGATACACAGTGTAAAAATCTCTAAAAACTGAGAGTTGCTCAATGCAAAGGAGCATGCGAGAAATGATGAAAAGGGATGTATGACAGTAATAATATGAAGCAGCTATAGAACAAGCTGAATAATTTTTATATTTATAACAGTTGAAGACAATGACTATCCAGTCATTGTCTTCAACTGTCATAAATACAAAAATACAGGTAAAGTAATACACAGAAGAGTACTTTTGGTAAACTAAATAGGGTTTTCCAAACTAAATCTCTAATTTATCTGAAACAGAAAGCTACAGTCAGAGTGTATCGCTGGTTTTTATTTCAGCAGTGAGGCATGGCTGATCCAAAAACCTGAGAGTTATTCATTGAGCAACAGAGTACCATGTTGAGTAGTACTAGGAGAGAAAGAAAAACAAAATCAATCAGAAAATGGACTGGTGTGGAAGTTTCTGGATACGTAGTGCGATACATCCGCTGGTGGCAATTTTTGCTAACTCCGAGCACCAGCAGCTCTTGATGAAGGGGAAGTCAGACCTCATTCAGGGCCAGGACAGATGCAGGGGGAGGGGGGGGGGGGGGGGGGGCAAATCTGCAAGCATGTGAGGGGTAGGCTGGTGGATGCCACTGGCTTACTTAAAGAATAGACACACCTTGCAAACAGAAAAGCATCAAGAGTGCACATGTAGAATGCTGGCTGGCAACAGCGGTTTAGAACTGCCTCAGAGTCATGCTGAGAAGTTGTGGAGCCCTGCAAGTATTGAGATCTAGCATAGACATAAAAATGCCAAGAATTCGCATAAAGGAGATGTGTGAAACTAAAGAACTGTCGAAGTAGTCAACCTGCTTAAAAAAAAGTTTGCTGAGCAGTAAGAATCTTGCTTATAAATCACTAATGCCAGCAAATTTTTAGACAAAGCAGAAGCATGAGACTGTCCATTCTTACAAAGAAGTGTTTTGTGGCTGCTTTCACAGCAATTAAGGAATGCGAAAAAGCATCCAAACAATGTGCGACAAATGCTAGGAACAGCCTCAACAATGAACATGTGAGAAAGACGCCAGTTCCCAGGTCACACACCAGCCCAACTAAGATAGAAAATTTCCACCCTGTTCTGGGAGGCATGGTTATGTAATGGCGATCAGTCATTGGCTGGCATTGCAAATTTTGTCTGCTAATGACAACACTGAGAGCATGAAAAATTCGAGGAGTCTGTTAGCTAAGAAGACTGATGAGAAGTGAATGGCAGTTGGCAAAATAGCGCTAAAGCAAGAGGGCATGGAGGTTATTCCATCCATCACCTACTTAGTCTGCTGACTTGAATCTGATCCTTACTCCCATCTGAATGTTCGTCACTTTGTGACTTTTTCTTTTTCTGTTCTATGTTAAATGGACAAATCCTTACAGACATGTGCTTTGAAATGAAGCCCTCAATTGAGAATTACAATATCATTGCACAACATCTATCTTCAAACACCGTAACAAAGCTGTGTTGGCTACAAAACCCATGGTGACCTGCAAAGCTGTGGGACCTGAAGAGGGTAGCCGACTCACACTGCACAGTTCCAAAGCAATGCGCTGTACCAACCTGGTGCCTGCTACTCATCACAAATGACAATGACGGTAAGGTGATTCATTCCCCCCCTCCTTCTGCTGAATAAATCAGTCATGTCCACACCTAGTCAAATCAGCCCTGAGATTTGTAATTTTTTGGTGTAAGAAGTACTGTAACAAAAGCAAACAATTAATGTTTTTATCCTCTAATTAATGTATTCCATGCATACATCAATCCCTTAATCTCATAACATTTTGCTGTTTGATTTCACTTTGTTAATGATATCTTTATTGGCTTCCAGGATGGGGCATTCTCATTAGTAATCTGCATGTCATTTCATGTCAGATATAAGAATTTTTAGTTCACTGCATTTTTCCATCCAGTGAGGGGACCTTTCATTGGTGATATGCATTATATGTGATATTACAGAGAACTTTGAAGGATTCACTACATTTTGGCACCCAGGGGTGGGGGTGATCTCATTGGTAATTTGGATGCTATGTCAGATCACAGAACTTTCAGTTTACTTCAGTAGTCATGTGTACATCTACTAAAACAGTTATTTGATGGATACTAAGACACAGGAAAACAAAGTGGTGACAACCAATGAGATGGCTAGATGTCATTCAGTAGCAGCAGTAACCTTTATCCAGCAGTGATAGTCAAGTTGCTGCAATGATGTGGATTACCAAACAAACTGCTGATTGGCATTTTCCCCTTAGGAAGCGACTTACTGCTGAAAACACTGATCACATTTCTCTGCCCCTTCCAACCTAAAATAACTTCTCTCTGCTTTGTAACCTTTTTAATTTTAAAACAACTGTAAGATGACACTATTTGAGCTGGACAAGTATAAGAAATAACAAGTCTAGAAAGTGTCTCTAGATAAAACATAATCCATCTCCACCAGAAAATCATTAACATTGTGTTCAGTATGATGACAAACATTAATGGTGTATGAACATTGCGTTCTTCGTTAACGATGTATGAGCAGTAAAGCTAACAAAATCTGTTGAGTACTTATAAAATCTGATGGTTTTTACTTTACTCTCTTTTACCTATTGTAATATGTCTTCCATCTTGACTTTCATTTATATAGTCTTGTACCCATAAAATACTGACTTACACTAAATGAAAACTTTTAATTTGAATATAAAAAATATATTTCACCTTACTAAGTGGGCAAAGTATTAGGCTGAGGATTTACTACATTAATAAGCTTTAAATACGACTTGAGATGAAAATGGAAGTTTGGATATAGACATCACATTTCTCATTCAGGAAAGGCAACATATGTACTCGGCTTTTTCAAGTAAAAGGAAATGGCTGTAATTGTTATTTCATAGATTGTGCAATTAATAAAATTTAGTTTTGAGCTGATATGTCAGTCTACAAGTATTCTTTTCCTAACAACAGCTTACATATAAACTGTGCCAAATAAGACCATATAAAATACAATGGCCCTGGTTTATTCTCATAATATAGACAAAAACGTATTTTCAACACCTGTACACAGTCTTCAACAAGTACTTACAGAGGAATAACAAAAAGGACAGCAAAAGCTGTACAACATATCTCACACTAATTCCAAGAAAACATGAAATATTCATGATGTATCTCAAGACTCATTCGTATTTATCAGTACATTTCACACATAAAAATCGATGGATCTATGTCTTTTCACATATAAATATTTTATAGGGGAGAAAAAGTGTATATACACATTCACTTCAATAAAGCTCTGCAATATTAATTAGTAAAAGGTTGAATAACATTCTCAAGCTAAGCCACGTTTCCTCATTTCCTTCATGAGTTCATTTCCCATTTGGGCTGGGCTCTTTGTCACCACCACTCCAGCCTGAAAAAAAAAAAAAGGTGTAGTTTATAACAAAACTGCTATGAAATCTATGTGTAACATAAATAAAGTCCCTAGGCTAAGTTTTCATCTTCATAATCCACACCAAGAAAAGATTAAAGAGAAATATGGGCTCTCCTACCCATTTTAGACACGTGGGTTCACAGCTGTAAACAAAAGTTTTCTTTACAATTATCTCATTCCTACAGTTTCCCTTTTTGGAAATAAATCTTTGCTTCAGAAGGTCAGATACACTCGGGAATTAAAAACAGTTATTTACCTTTTAAGACAGACATATTGCTACAATGGAAAATCCAAGACGGAATGTAACAATATAATGAGAAGGATAGTTGCTACTCACCATATGGCAGAGATGCTAAGTTGCAGTGACTCAGCATCTCGTTATATGGAGATATGTACAATGATCTGACAAAAAGTAATCAAACTGAAGAAATAATGGTACCAAAATGGAAGATGATAAGAGAGAAGGCTAAAATACTGAATTCAGTATTCTGACAATGTTTCACTGCAGAAGATTGTGATAGTGCACCTCCTTTAAAACATCATACAAACACTGAAAAGGCAGATATTGAGTTAAATAATCATGGAATCAACTAACACTGCTCGACAGTGGAAAGGCATCTGGACCAGACGAAATACCTGCGAGATTCTACAGAGATTATGTGAAACAATTCGCTCTCCTTCTAGTAGTATTATATCATAGGTTGATGGAACAAAGAAAGGTATCAAGCAATTGAAAACAGCAAAGGTCATTCTTGTTTTCAAGAGGGATTGTCACAACTAATCCATGTAATTACAGGCCTTTATCACTGACATCAATCTGATGTAGAGTTATGGAGCACAGTCTGTGCTCCTGCATTGACATTTTGGAGAACAAAAATCCTCTCTATAGAAACCAACATTAATTCCGTAATCAGAGATCTTGCAACAAACAGCATTGTTCATCTTTGAAATCCAGAGCACCACAGACAGGCACCCAGGTTAGCACTGTGTTCCTTGACTTCTGGAAGCATTTAATACAGTTCTACATGTCATCGAGTATCGGACACGATTTATGATTAGATTCAGAACTTTTTACAAGACAGAACTCAATACATTATTCACAATGGGATGAAATCAACAGATGTAGCGGTAACTTCTAGAGTATACCAAGGCCATTACTGTTTACAATATATGAATGATTTTGTGAATAAAAGTTTTTTTGTAGGAGCACTGCAATATTACAAGACTGCAGTGAAATGTAGGGTGACCTGCACAGGATCAATAAAAGGTACAGTGAAGGCTGACTCCTGAATGTAAACGAACTAAACATTATGTGATAAATAGGCACAGTGATCCATTACTGTTTGATTCTGTTATTGGTAAAAAAATCACTAGAAACTGCAACAATTGGAAAATACCTAGAAGTTGAAATAACAGGAGGGGGAGGGACGTGTGTGTGTGTGTGTGTGTGTGTGTGTGTGTGTGTGTGTGTGAGAGAGAGAGAGAGAGAGAGAGAGAGAGAGAGAGAGAGAGATCCAATTATGGAGGGGGGGGGGGCACATTTCATCATAGAACAGTTTAGTGGGTTAGTAGCATTAAAGAGGTACTCAACAAACTCCAGTGGCAGACAGCACAAGAGTTGGGCAACATATTACTTCTACCCAAATGTTTTGCAAAATGAACAGGACAAGAAAAAAAAAGGGTCAGAGAAATTAGAGCTTATATGGAAGTTTACTAATAGTGGTTCGGTTCTTCCCATGCACCATTTGCAGTAAGTTGTAGACAGTTTTTTACACGGTGATTCAACTGCCACTACCACTGTGTTTTATGCGACCTGAAACGCCTTCAGAGAGAGAGAGAGAGAGAGAGAGAGAGAGAGAGGTATTGAATTATGTGCAGCACATTTCGTCATACAACAGTTTAGTGGGTGCGATAGCATTATAGAGATACTCAACAAACTCCAGTGGCAGAGATTTTCATATTCTATCACTTGCTACACGCAAACTAATAGTCCCGCAGAAAAAATGAACAGGAACTTTTTGTAGGAAATTTAATGTAGTTGGATATGTTTTAGTGGAGGCCACAGTTTTCGTGTTATTCAAGAAAAACGCATGTGATGGTCACTTTTCTACTTTTTCCTTGAATAATTCGAGAACTACTGCCTCTAGCAAAAACGTTTCATTTTTTCTGTAGGGTTAATAGTTTGCATATAGCGAGTGAGAGAAAATGAAAGTCTTGTGGGTTGCATAAAACCCTGTGGTAGGGGCAACTAAATCACACTGTATAATGGTGAGACAGAGATTCTGAAAACGGTATTTTAAACTGCAAAATATTTACAGGGACAGAAGTGGACTTGGCACATAATTTATTGGTTTCAAATTGCACATTAAAATTGAACAAATTTCAGAAAGGTAAAAAAATTAAGGAGATGGGACCTAGATAAGTTGAAAAAACCAAAAGTAGTTGAGAGTTTCAAAGGAAGCAAAAGGCAACGACTGACAAACATGGGTAAGGAAAGCAAAAGAAAACAAATGGGAAGCTATGAGAGATTAAATAGTGAAAGCAGCATAGGATAAAATAGCTAAAGATACAAGGTGTAGTGGTGGTGGTAGTGGTAGTATGACACATAAGATATTGAATCTAACTGAAAGGGGAAGAAAACACAACAATGCAGCAAGTTAAGCAAGCACAAGACAATAAAGTATCTAAAAAATAAGACAGACAGAAAGTGCAAAATGGCTACACAGGAACTGCTATATGAGGAATATAAGGCTGTAGAAGAATGCACAAGAGTGGGAAAGGTAGATGCAGTATACAGCAAAATTAAAGACACGTTTGGAGATAAGGGAAGCAGCTATAGTTGCATAAATACTAAAAGTTCAGATAGCAAGCCGGTACCAAGCAATGAATGAAATACTGAAAGGTGGAAGCAATATAGAGGAGGACTAGACAAGGGGTAAAAACTTGAAGTCAATATTGCAGAAGATGAAGATTAGATATGGGATATGCTATTGCGACAATAATTTGCTAGAGCACTGAAAGATCTAAGCCGAAACAGCATTCCATCAGGAAACTTTAGATTCTTACAAAAGCTAGTCATAACAAAATTATTCTACCTGAGATATGAGACAGGCAAAATGCTTTCATACTTAAAGAAGAATATTATAATTCCGATATCAAAGAAAGCAGATGCTGTTATCTGTGAATATTATTGAACCATCAATTTCATAAGTCAAGTTTGGAAAATACTGACATGAATTATTTACAGAAGAATGAGAAAACTGCTAAAAGCTGAACTCTGGGAAGATCAGCTTGGGTTCCACAGAAATGTAGGAATAATACTGGCTCTAGGATTTGACTTTGAAGATAGACCGAAGAAACCTCAAACTTTCGGTTAGGTTTTTGACAGTGTTGACTGTAATACTTGCTTTGAAATTCTGAGATAAAATATAGATAGTGAAAGGTTATCTACAGCTTGTACAGAAACCAAACTGCAATTACAAGAGTTGAGGATGTGGGAGAGAAAAAATTGTTGAGAAAGGATGAGAAACAGTTGCAGCCTGTCTCCAAAGTTATTCAATTAGTAAAGGCAACCTAGGAGATGTTAAAGTTCAGAGAGAAAAATAAAACCTCTGAGGTTTTCCAATGACATTGCAATTCTGTCAGAGGCAGCAAAGGATTCAGAGAAGTAGCTGAATGCAATGGATACTGTCTCCAAAGGAGATAAGGTGAATATCAACAGGAATAAAACCAAGATAATGGAACACAGTCTAATTAAAGTAGGTGATACTGAGGGGATTGGATTAGGAAATTAGACAATTCTTACTTGGACTGCAAAACAACAAACCATGTCCAAAATAAAGAGAATGCAAACTGCAGACTGTCAATAGCAAAAAAAGCATTTCTGAAAAAGGAAGAACTTGTAAACATCTAATTTAAATTTTGTGTTAGGCAGCATTTTCATAATTTATTTATCTGTAATGTAAACTCATACAGAACTGAAATGTGGATGATAAGCAGTTCAGTCAAGAAGAGAACATAAGCTTTTGAAATGAGGTTCTACAGAAGAATGCTGAAGTTTGGATGGCGTTAACAAAATATATAGTCTGCCAACGTGTCAGCCCCTAAAGTTATAAGAAACTTTGAGTTGTAAATATTGGCTCAGCTAAGGGGCTCAGGTGAAGGTATTCGCTTAGACCAACTTTGGTATCCATGCGGTCATTAGCAAGCACATGATCAATGACAGGAGATTGGTGGTGCTTCCCAGGCAGAGAAGTGATTGTGTGAGCACTGGCTTGAGTATCAGCATGTGGAGGAAGTTGCCAGCACTAAAGATGGTGGCTGTTGCAATATGACAAATTGGGGTTATTAAGAAATACTTTATAATTAAACAAACAACTCCATCTAACCTTCCAACCACACCTAGCTGCCCTGCCCTACCCTCTCTCCACCTCATCCCTGCATGCTCCCTCTAGCAGCTCTTTACTGTCCACTCCTGCCCTGCTACCCCTCACACCCCATGCCCCAGACTCCTTACTCCTGCCCGGTTGCCGCTCCCATCATGTGCAGCTCTCATAGTCTGGCTTCAGCTGCCAGAGACACTCACTCACTCACTCTCTCTCTCTCTCTCTCTCTCTCTCTCTCTCTCTCTCTCTCTCTCTCTCTCTCTCTGTGTGTGTGTGTGTGTGTGTGTGTGTGTGTGTGTGTGTTTTAAAGGTCTTGTTGGCCGAAAGCTCACTTTGTAATATTCTTTTTATTGTGTCTATCAGCACCTCTGCTGTATGGTGAGTAGCAACTATCCTTTTCAAAATACTGATTAAAATTAAACAATAATCCACAGTTTGAACAAGTAGTAAAACCGATCACATCAAAGTAATCATGGCACTGAGGTGCACATATTGAGAGACACATATTATGTATATCACAAGAATTACTGGAGATGGCTCACAGTAGTAAATAAATGCTTTTACAAAAATTGTTAAGAATTAATAATGGAGTAGAAGGAAGGGAATGGGGGGGGAGGGGGGGAGGAAAAGGGGGAGGTGGCCTAGAACCAGGAAAGTGAAAGCTGCGGATAGTGGTTTATCATCCTGTGTAGACTACAAACCTGACCTGTTATGCTCAAGAGAATGTACTACAGAGACACAACTTTTAGCTGCAATGCACGTAATTCACACTCAATGTCTAGTCGGTAGTGGGATATTTTTACTTTCACTTATCATTTTTTTACCTTCAGCAGTATATGTTGCAGCAAAAAATGCCAAACTGCACTGCGGTTTTGAATCAATGCTGAACTGTAGGTCTCTCATAACTGGCTAGATAAATGAGTCTGAAGGTCAGAAGAAAGCGAGGACATACCATCTCTAACAGGACCACACCAAGTAAAGTGGTGTGGTGAGCAAATCAGCTTCCAGGTTGAGGACAGTGTAAATTAATAGTTTCATTAGTGAATACAGCTTTCTTCATGAGAATGTAACTGATTAGCTTCAGCTTGCTCTTCTGCTTCTTTCTTTCCATATTTAGAACTAGATAGTATGAAATACGTTTAATACAGTATAACCCCACTTTTACATTCCCGTAATTATCGTTTTCCCACCATTCACGACATTTTTGATCGGTCCCATCAAATTTTCAATGCCCACAATGTTAATCTGCACCTGATTTTGCGTCAACACATTTATAATTTTCCCCACAATTTATGCATTACGAAAAAATGTTTATGGAGAAAAAATAATGCAGGCATGATGTTGGCTGTCCAGTAATGTTTACAAATATTACGTGGTTAATCTACCTGACACCAGGACACTATTCAGAAGATTTAAACCAGTAAACACGTAAAAGTTGCAACAATTCGTGCTATATCTCCCATCACTGCCAAACTCTACTTGTCATCGTGGCTGATGGGGGCAACTAGGTTCATTCGAATGAAGATATCATGACCAATCACAACCATTTCCAAACTGTCTCTGTTGTGCAAAAACAGTTTTGTGATTGTTGTGATCATCATGACACCTTTTTCGAACCGTATTTAGCGTGTTTCAGCTTATGGCCACTTGGAGCATTAGGTGACACTGTCATTCACTTTGCGTTGCTCAATTCGAAAACAGCACCGGTTACGTATTTTAACATTGCTGAGCAAAATCTGTTTCGAGAATTTATTCCTGTTGTGAAGTGCAGTATTTACGTATTTTTTGTGATATTACACAAACAAACAATGTGATTGATAGTTAGCGTGTCTCAGTGTGGTTTTCTACATAACTTATGAGGCACAGTACCTGATGTCCTCAAAAAGACAACTACAGTGCAAGAGACACAGAATAACACATATTCAAACACCACACAAAATACTTATTTACATATTTCCACTTGAAAACGAGAAAGAATTCTCGAAATGCGTCCTGCTAAGCATGAAAAAATACGTAAATAGTGCAGTATTTCATTATTTAAATAATAAATCACTGCTGCAGGCTTTCAAAAACCTCATGACATATGAAATTGAGTCAAATGTTCCTACTACAAAGACAGTTATCAGTTTCAGTTACATCAGCAGTTTTTATTAGATAATATAAGTGCAAGGGGGTATCCTGCATGTAACTTTTACAGTTTAAAAGGTTATTTCCCACATTTTACATTTTCCTGTGTTTTACATCATTTTTTGAAGTCCCTTGAAAAGTGTAAAATTGGGTTTTCTCTGTAGAAGGTCACATAACAAAACCTTAAAGACTAATAAAAACCAGTATGAGTCTGTACACAATAAAGCTATATAGACCTTTCTTTTGGATGTATTTTTGCGAAATTTTTTGGATATAATTCTATGTTATTTACATAACTTCTTGCATTTTTTTCACCACCATGGATCCTTGCTCCTTCCTTCTGTGTCAATACAGAAATGTTTCCTTATCCCTAGCCATATCTGTCCCACATATTGTTCCTGCGTTGTTGCTTGGCTCATGGAATCGCCCCAAATGGCCTTACCCTCAAATTACCCATATCTGGCTGCCATCCCTCCTTGCACAATGACCTCTACCTGTTCAGATTCTGCCAATCCTTAGCCCTCGCCAACACAGTACTGCAAAACCATATCAAGCAAGCCCAAACCTCCTTGCAGTACCTGCTCTCCATCTGCAGAATTCTCCTATTGTGCAATCCCAAATTCCTGGAACCCATAACACACACTGAAACTCTTACCCTGCAGAACTTGAGCAATATGCACAATGCCACCTCAAAAAGCTCTCCATCTTGCTCACATCCTACTCCCCTTGGAGTACCACTGTCCACTACCTCTACAACAAACTCAAAACATCCCCCACATCCCCTCACAACTGACAAACCCTGTCTCGCAGACCTCCTACACTTACCCCCCCTTCCAAAACTCCCTCCCACCACCACACAGAATCCAGAATCTAAACAGACCCATGACATAGTCATGAAGGTTTCCTCCAGAAGCCTTAGCCCCACAGAAATATCAGTCCTTTACAAATGCCCCACCTTTTGCCCCACTCCCAAATTCAATCATGCTGGACTTGTTACAGATCTTCTCTCCTCCTCACAGTCCCTAAAGTGGAAACACTTTTTTGCCACCAATCCTACCAATCAGACTGAACCCTGCTAAGTAAATTCATTCCTCCATCCAACCGTGATGCACCCCTTCTGCCCCCAAATCACCCCTGTTAACTTTCCAGAATTTCTTAACCTCAAACTTTGCCTCACCATCATTCCCCAAATCCCTCAACATGCAAACTAATCTTACATCTGCAGAAACAAGCACAATCCACCATCTAAAAACTGACCCCAAACTTATAATCCTCCCAGTGGACAAAGGCTCCACAGCTGCTGTTTTGAATCGCAAGGATTACCTGGCAGAAGAACTCCGTGAGCTGTCAGATACTTCCACCTACAAACCATGCCACAGTGACCCCATGCCAGAAGGATCTCCAGTCACTACTCAAATCCTTATGCCCATCCCAGAACCTCTTCCTGGAGTCCATCTCTCTACTCACCCCTACCACACTCCACACTCCTACCTTCTACATGCTTCCTAAAGTCCATAAACCTAACAACCCAGGATGCCCCGTTATGGCCAGTTGCTGTGCCCCCACTGAGAGAATATCTGCTCTCGTAGACCAACACCTTCAATCTACTACTCGGAACCTACTCTCCTATATAAAAGGTACGAACCATTTCCTCCACTGACTCTCCCTTTAACACTGGGGCCCTACTCGTTACTATTGATGCCACTTCCCTTTACACTAACATTCTTAAAGCCCATGCCCTTACCGCTATTGAACATTACCTTTCCCAACACCTGACGGATTCCAAACCAACAACCTCTTTCCTAGTTACCACGGCCAACTATATCTGCACCCACAATTACTTCTCCTTTGAAGGCATTACCTACAAACAAATATGGGGTATGGCTGGCTACGGGCACCCATATGGCACCATTCTATGTCAACCTATTCATGGGCCATCTAGAGGGATCCTTCCTAAAAACCCAGAATCCTAAACCTCACCTGGTTCAGATTCATTGATGACATCTTTGCGATCTGGATTGACGGTGAGGTCACCTTATTCACATTCCTCCAGAACCTCAAAAACTTCTCCCCCCATTTGCTTCACCTGGTTCTACTCAGCCCAGGAAGCCCCCTTCCTAGATGTAGACCTGCACCTCAAAGATGGTTACATCAGAACCTCCGTCCATATCAAAACTATTAACCACCAGTAATACCTCCACTTCGACAGCTGCCACTCATTCCATACCATGAAGTCCCTCCCACACAGCGTAGCCACCCGTGGCCATCGCATCTGCAGCAACGAGCAGTCCCTCTCAAAATATACTGAGGGTCTCATCAAAGCCTTCACAGACCATAATTATCCTCCCAACCTGGTATAAAAACAAATCCCCCATGTCTTATCTTTCCAGTACCCTACCACCTCCCAAAGTCCCATCACCTGGCCACAGAGGAGCATTCCCCTCATAATTCAGTACCATCCAGGACTGGAGCGGCTGAATTACATTCACCACCCGGGTTTCAACGACCTCTCATTGTGCCCTGAAATGAGAAATGTCCTGCCCACTATCCTTTCCACCCCTCCCACAGTGGTATTCTGTCATTCCACCGAACCTACACAGTCCCTGCTTCCAACCCCTTATCTCATGGCTCATACCACTGTAATACATCTAGATGCAAGATCTGTCCCGTAAATCCTTCCACCATTAACTACTCCAGTCTGGTTACAAACATCACCTATCCGATCAAAGAGAGGGCTACCTGTGAAACCAGTCACTTGATCTACTTGCTGAGCTGCAACCACTTAGCTGAACTATATGAGGGCATGGCAACCAACAAGCTTTCTGTCCGCATGAATGGCCACCGACAAACTGTGGCCAGGAAATAACACGCTGCCAAACATGACATCGTTCATTTCAAAGACTGCTTCACAGCTTGTGCCATATGGATCCTTCCTATCAACACCAGGTTTTCTGAATTGCACAGATGGGCACTCTCCCTGCAATACATCCTAGGTTCCCATACACCCCCCCCCCCCCCCGCCTCAATCTTCGTTAGTCATTTTTCTCACCCATCCAGCCCCTTCTCTGTTCCCATTCCAGCACAACAGAGCTGTCATTCCATTATCATACCCAGTCTTTTTACTTCTCTCCTTTTCCGATACTTCTCCCTCCCTCCCCCCCTCTCCCCACCCTTTGTCTAACCTATAGCACTTCATTGTCTGCCTCCCCTGCCATACTATCCCTCCCACCCCACCCCAACCTCCTCCTTACCCCCACCCAGTCGCCATTCCCATCATGCGCTGGTGCTGCTGCTCATAGTATGTGGTTTTGGTTACATGAGACTGCAGTCACGTGTGTGAGCTGCGTTTGTGTGTGAGTGTGTATCTATTTTTGACGAAGGCCTTACTGTCCCAAAGCTTTGTTTGTGACAGTCTTTTTGTTGTGCTAATCTGCTACTCAGCATCTTCACTAAATGGCGAGTAGCAACTTTCCTTTTCATAATATTGTTACATTCCATCCTGGATTTTCCATAGTTTGATATCTTTATACAGACTGTGACTAACCATGTTATATTACAACTCAGTTACTACTGTTTGAGATATTATACAATTATACATCCAGTTTGTTTTGAAATTAACGTCAACTTTCCACTGATTCCCTGTAAGGATGCAGAAAAAGTCTAAATCTTCATATCTTCTAAAAAGTACAAATCCTTCAAATAAGACATCAATTTAATTACTTATATTTGAAAGATACCATGATGAATATTTAATTCTACAACAAGCATTTAAAAAAGACTAAAATGAACCATCAATAGAAATAATTCACTCCAACACCATGGAAGTTAAACACATTACAAAATTAATTTTACCTTTTGAAGGGCATTAATTTTATCCTGAGCCCCCCCTTTCCCACCAGAAATAATAGCACCAGCATGGCCCATTCTTCGCCCTGGTGGGGCAGTTAGACCAGCAATGAAAGAGACAACAGGCTTTGCTTGATCTCCCTGAAACATAATTTTTAAATGTCATATATTTGGCGTTAGAAGAATAGGTGTGTGTGTGTGTGTGTGTGTGTGTGTGTGTGTGTGTTTTGGACAAGAAGAGTAAGTCTACTAATTTATATGATAAAAAGTTTAAGCACAATTCTCTCTCTATACAGGGCGAAGAAAAATTCGTACACTCAGCCTTCGCAGCACGATTTGTCACATACTGGCGAAACAAAAATGTCTGTCATGAAATTTCATCTTGCTCATATTTCGAGCAGTAAATGGACGTTAAAGACTGGCAACTGGCAACACTGTAATCACATGTACGGCAACCGCCACTGTCACCTTGTAGAGCAGTGCCAAGCAGTAGGGGCAGTGGATGGCGTTTTGGCTTAGTGTGCAGGAGGTGAAGGGTTCAATTCTAGGTAGAGGCTTATTATTTGCTAAAATTAGTCTGTGTGATATGGTATCTAGCATCTTAATCATCATACAGCGATTACATTGCGTCTTCTACAAAGTGTTTGCAGTTATGCACTATGAACAAAGAAATGGAAGTACAATAGTTTTCACTGGCCAGCTTTTAAAGAAGCCTTTTGCACATCATGGATGCAAATTGTTTCGCACTACTGTATCTACTAGATTCCAAAGCACTACTTATTTGCAAAGAACATTGCTAGCACTACTGGTGACATAAGGCTCTAACGAAATGCAATAGACATGAACATGGCAAGAATAATAGTTGGTATTAATTCTTAGGACCATTGGGTGAGGGTACACACAACAAACCAGTTTGGAATCTAGTAGATGCAGTGTTACGAAACAATTTGCATCCACAACATGCAAAAGATTTCTTTCAAAGCCAACCAATGAAAAGGATTGTATTTCCAATTCTGTGTTTGTAGTATGTAACTGTATATGTTTTGTAGAAGACCCACTGTAATCACTGCGTGACAATTAAGATGCCAGATACCATAGATTAGATTAGATTCATACCATAGATTAGATTAGATTCAGTTTTCATTCCATAGACTCAAAAAATGAAATGATTCTTGTGCGTGTGGAACATGTCAGAAAGTATAACATAAAAACATAAAACATATAATACTTACTAACCTGATCATTTGTCAGGAGATAGTCGAAATAGGTTAATACAATGCAGTAAACTGGAACAGCTAATATTTACAGAATTAACACACCATCTGAATGAAACACTGTTATGCATTATTAATAAATTTATCATACACAAAATACCTAATCTTGACTGTTGTGACCAAGTGTTGTCAAAACTGAATCTCTGTTAAGACATTCATCTACAGAGTAGAAGGAGTTGCCTATCAAAAAGTCTTTGCTTTATCTGAAACCAAGTTTTTAATGGTTGCTGGCAATTTATTGAAAGTGTGTGTTCCTGAATATTGGACCCCTTTATGGACCAAGGTAAGTGATTTTAGGTCTTTATGTAGATTGTTCTTATTCTTAGTATTGATACAAAATATTGAGCTGTTGGTTGGAAATAGAGATGTATTACTTGCAACAAAGTTCATTAAGGAATAAATATACTGAGAAGCAGTGGTAAGAATACAAAGTTCCTTGAACAGGTTTCTACAAGATGTTCTTGTATTTACAACACATGCTTTTGCACACTAAAAACTTTTGCTCGGTTTGATGAGTTGCCCCAGAATATGATCCCATATGACATAATAGAATGAAAGTAAGAAAAGTATGAAAGTTCTTTTTAATATTTATATCTCCTACATCTGACATCATTCTCATGGCAAATACAGACTTGTTTAGGCGCTTAAGCAATTCTGTGGTATACCCTTCTCCCAACTGAATTTATTATCAAGTTGTAATCCCAGAAATTTAACACTGTCAACCTCTTCGATCTGCATGTCTTCATATGTTATACACATGCTGGAAGGAAATCTCTTACAGGTTCTGAACTGCATATAGTGGGTCTTCTCAAAGTTTAATGACAGTGAATTAGCTTTCAACCACTTATGTCAGTGAAAATTTGATCAGCAGTTTTTTCTAAATCTGTACTTGACTTGCCACTTATTGCAATGTTTGTATTATCTGCAAACAAAACAAACTTAGCATCTGGCAATGTAACAGATGAGAGGTCATTAATCTACACAAGAAAAAGCAATGGACCCACAATGGAACCTTGAGGAACACCACATGTAATTAATTCCCCATCAGATGAAGACTGACTGCTTACTGTACATGTATTTCATAACAACACCCTTTGTTTCCTGTTAGATAGACAAGACTCAAACCATTTCGCAGCATTGCCGGTGACACCATAATATTCTAATTTACTTAAGAGAATGCTGTAGTTCACACAGTCAAAGGCTTTTGACAGCTCACAGAAAATGCCAGTGGCCCCTAATTCATTATCTAATGAATTAAGTACATTCTCGCTGTAAGTGTAAATAGCTTTCTCTATATTAGAACCCTTCACAAATCCAAACTGTGGCTTGGACAATATATTATTTGCAGTCAGATGCTTAAGGAGACACATTTTCAAATATTTTTGAGAAAGCTGGCAAATTTAAAATTGATTGATAGTATCTCTTTATCACCCTTCTTGTAATGAGGCTTAACTGCAGCATATTTTAGCCAGTCTGGAAATGTTCCCCTGATAAGGATTGATTACACAAATGACTTAAGATAGAACTCAACTCACATGAGCACTCTTTGATTAACTTTGTTGATATGTTATCATACCCACTGGAATACTTAGATTTTAAGGATTTTGTGATGGATGCTACTTCTTTGGTAGATGAGAGTGTCATTTCCATTTTACTGACACTATTTTTAAAGACTGGTCTCAGATACTCCATAACACTGTTCACTGAATCTGATAATCACAAGCTGTCAGTGAAGTAATTGTTCAAGAGATATACAACACTGCATGTACTCGTTGCCAAAGTCTCATTTATTTTTAGAGCTATCTGTTCCTCTTCCTTTATGGCCCCACATCTCTCTGTCTTCACAATATTCCACACAGTTTTTATTTTTTACCTGATGTAATTATCTTTTTCTCATAATAAAGCTGCTACGATTTCTGGATTACTTGCTTCATATTTTGCAGTAGTCTTTGTAATACATTACAATTCTAACATCAGAGCTGTTCCTAGATAGTACATACAGTCTCCTTTTTGTCCTACATCATACCTTTATTCCTTGTGTAATCCACAGTTTATTTTTTGACTTGTGTTTGATTTGAGTTACCTTTAGGGGAAAACAATTTTCAAAGGTGGAGACTTCCAGATTTTTTATGAAAAGGTTCAAATTTCCTGAAGGTGATCTGTATATACCTACTATTATAAAGGACTTTGAAATACTACTTCTGTTGCACAGGCTTCTAAGTGCTGCTCTGGGCAAAATTTATTAATATCAATTGTCTTGAAATCAAAACAGTTTCTAACAAATATGGTAACTCCTCCTTTCTCCATATTTTCTCTACAGAAATAAGAAGCTAACTCAAATCCTCTAACATTTAACATTTCTATACCAGTGGTCACATGATGTTCTGAGAGGCAGATTATATCAACTGGTTTGCAAGAATTACAACTGGATAAATCTAATTTTCCTGCCAACTTTTGAGTATCTTTAGTTTCAATCAGAGGCTGTCTGCATGAATTGTGTGCATTAAAATTTGCTTTCTGGCTGCCTGTTTTGTCAATGTGAATGTCATTTTCAGCCTGTCTCTGAACATATTTTGTTTCGGCCCTCCCTACCCTAAAAGAACTGCTGATCTGTCACTTGTAACTACTGGTAGTTTACCACTGTGACAGTGCCCCCCCCCCCCCCTTTTTAAGTTATTTGCTATTAGCCCAGACAGTTCTCCCTTCCCTTTCCTGTTGATGTGAAGGCCATGCCTAGTATAGTCCCATCTGCTGATAGTCGACAGGAACCACACCGATATGACACCCCATATCTGATCCAAGCAGCCGTTCCACCTCTTAAACTAACTCTCCTAACAGAAGAGTTTAAATGAGGCCAGTCATAGCACCTCAGAACAGACACAAGCCCAATACCAGTATGTCTGATTGCTGAAGCTATCTTTACCAGTCTCTTTCGATTGAATAATTAGGGTTCCTATCTATGCCGTTGCCTGCCCCACCCACTATTACCACGGTGTTTTCCTTTGTGACGTCTTTACAAAGTGAACCTACATCCTCTATCACCTGACCCAGACTTCCACTAGCTTTAAAAAAGTTTGTGAGCTGGTAACCTGACCCTAGTTCATCCTGCAACAGTTGGGCAACACCTCTACCATGTGAATTACCTAACAACAAAACCTTCTTCTTCACAGCTTTTTCTGACTTCTTAGTTTTCAAACACTTTTTGAAAGTTTGTTGTGTCCTGTCTACTCCTACATATATTTTTGGCTCATCAGTTTCCAACTGTGACAACAGATCAAACCTGTTTTCCACATTCACAACCACACTGTCTGAGAACGTCCTATTCCTATTTCTTCTATAACCTGTTGTCAGTTCGCACCTCTCTTTTCCCTTCTCCCCCCCTTAACCTTTCCAGATCTTGTTTCGCTTTACCTAGTTCTGCCTGAAGGGCAACAATCTTCTCCTCCTGTTCCACTATCCTCCTATTTCTGCAGCAAATGCTACACAACCAATGATCCATGTTTATTTCACCAATTCCCACACCACTACAGTCATCCACATGAAAGAAACTGCAACAACCCTCACACCACATCCCGGAACTAACAATCCTGCGACAAGTCATACACTTCTCACTCATGGCAAACAAATTTTAGCTTTAGTCTCAATTAAAACAAGAATAACATTGTAGACTGCTCAATTAATAAATTAATTTTCTTAGAAAGTTTAGGACTAAAGTTCAGATACTATTTCAAAACTTCTGGAGAAACAAAAACAATGTAACCTGTATTGTTTATGTGATGAAGCAAAAAGTTAACAAAGAACTGAGAGCTGAGCCTACAGTATATAAAGTTTCCACTTATTTCGGTACTTTTCATTTCGACTACTTACTAGAGAATCAGATGGATAATGTATAAGAATACACTAGCAACACAAACTTTACTTTATTGAAATAATCACATAACTTACAGTATATCACAATGTAAACAAATCCTAGTCCAAAACTCACACCTATGTGATGTTTTCTTTTTTTCAGAAAATATGCAAAAAAAATGTGAATCCTTCAATTGATAGCTCACAACAGGTGTTAATTACTTAATTATGATGTAATATTGCCTTATTTAATTGTTATTATGCAATTAAACACTTATTTTTACGAGAGCTGTGAATGTGCATGACCCGCCAACCAAACACAGACTACTTTTAGCAAACAAAAACAAGTCAGCCACGACCCAGAATCGAACCTTCGACCTCCTGCGTGCTAACACGAAATGCTATCCACTGCCCCAACTGCACAGCATTGCTCTACATTTAGTATTGCTAGTGTGTAAGAAATTGCGCTGTGAAGTCCGAGTGTGCGAAATTTTCTTCACTCTGTATATATACATGCCCCCACTTATTTGCTGACAATAACATAGGAGGACATGTCTAAGAAAATGAATGAGTAGTGATAACTGCTGTATAATTGAGGCACTGAGTATTGGTTAGGCACATAAACAAGAATTTCAACATAGTAAGTCAGCTTATGAACTTGTGTTTTGTGCTATGTTATGATTATGAATGCAAGTTTGTAGACAATTTTGTATTCCTCAATGATTCCACTATAATGTGAATAGATATCTTTACTCATCCCATTACTTGTATTCTGCCCATGCTGCTACAGTACTGTGGGACTTAGTATTTTTTATTAATATCTTAAAGGATTTGGTGGACATTCCAACTTCTGTGATCTTACAATTTTGTTGAACCTTGCAGTAAATGTCGAGATGATTCACCTCTCAGGGCTAAGACTGATTCAGTCCACATCTCTCCACGTCCATTCTCCGACTTATTATGAACTTCTCTTGAGAAATGTTACAGACTAAAAAAAACATAAAATAAACACTCCAAATTCTTCCTGGTCACTTATTATTTGTTTTAGGGACACTATTTTTATACTTAAGAGCACATTTACTAAATACAGAGAAATTACACATAAAAAGCTTTAGAGGATTTAACTCCATTACTAAAAAAAGAACCTCCTCTAGATTTTTCCTCACACTGCAGTCTTCAGCAACATGTGTCAATGCATCTATTCCACGCTTTTTGTTACCTACCAAAATATCATTTTGTCACGGTTTCAGTATTCTTTCATGCCTCTGAATCCTTCCTGGGCTCAATAATTACCTGATAACATGTCTGGCTACCTCCATGTCATTCTCATTAAAAACATTGTTGTACCTCGAGAATTTCGACCCAAATTCTAGAGGCCCTTGGCTTTCCACTGTCTCAAACACCCGATATTTTACGTATGAACATGAGAAATGGGAGAGTGTCTTCCTCGTGCCGGTTTTCTGTTTGTGCACAGTGGACGCGTGTCAAGACAATACGGCAGTAATGACGGTCGATCGGCGTGGGCAAGTGGTTGCCTCGCTCGTCACAGAAGGAGCAAGCATGCCTCACTCCATGTCGGTGCTGCGTCAGTCATTATTGTAAACAGTTGAATTGTGTAAAAGAAAAGAAAAGACACTTTTACTTACACTTCCTTACTTACTGACTCGCTAGAATTGCAGATGGTGGACTTGAGAGAACTTTCAGAGATTTTGAAACTGTATTTATTGTAAAAGTAATTAATAGTTTCTGATGTGAGTCATGGGACTTACAAAATATGATTCATTTATGTGGTAACTGTTATGCAGTATTCTGCTTGTGGAAGTGAAATATACGAGGATTGATTTAAAAGTGTCTTGAGTATATGAAAACAGTTTAAGAGTGGGAAAATTCCTCCAAACAGCATCTTATCTTTGGAGAAGAAGTGGGGGAGACCATCGCAGTCGGCTATCCTGAAAAGATCGGCAAAGCAACTTCGAGTAAGTCCAATGATGAAGGGGACATGTGGGTCTTGCACACCAGCACCACATTGCTTCCTCTAGTCGCAGGAAACCACCAGAACATAAATGTGTGGCTCAATGGATAAAAACTTGACTGCAAATCCAAAGATTTGGGCTTCAATCTGTAGTTGATGTTAAGAGATTGTTCTGTCACTACAGCTTCTTCCACCTCTAGCAGTGACCTGTTAATGTGAAAAATGATACATTTCACCAAAGTTCAGAGTCCATATTAAACTGTGGGTCCTCTTATAACTGACTGGGTCAGTCAGTTCAAATCGTGAGGAACATAAGGACATACCACCTCCAAAACGACCATGCATAGTAAAGTACTCTCGTTTTCAAAATTCCTTTGGGTGTGAGGCAGTTTTATTTTAGTCATAATTACATCATCCATCCCAAAACTCTTCCCTGACCCCGTGCTTTTACCCTCTCGTAATTATTCCCAAGTTCACTTCTTCTCTGCTTGCTGTGCAATCCTACGTTCTTGAATGGCTTTCCGGCTTTAGGTCTACATCTCACTGCCACTTAACAGACATTGGAATACCCTCATTTTGAAGACTCTATTTAACCAATGAAACGAGCTCTAGATCACATTTACTCTTCTGATTATTTCTTTTACTGTATATCCAATCTGTGTTGTAATCTCCATTAGATATGAAAACTCATTACCTTGTTTTACAGTTTAATTGTTAATTTATTTTTGATGTGATGATTTTATAATGATTCAGTTTAATTTTCAGGTTTACTTTCAAACTTGTTTTATTCAGTTCTTCCAGCAGTGGCATCAAATGGTTGCTGTTGCTGCTACCACCAACAATGACAATCACGATTATTATTATTATTACTAATTAATTAATGATAGGAGATCCATAATCATAGTTGTAGAGAGGAGAAAGCTGAGAAATGCTGTAAAAATAGTGTTACCTGCTTGGCAGAATGAAGTGATTCTGTTACATCACGTATCTAATCTTCTGGAATGTTTTCTTTTTTCGCAAGAACAACTTTGAACAAAATTTTACTGTTTCCTCTCTTTCCAACATTGTCCGCCGTATAAACATTATAAATGCAAACATCCATTGATCTTAAATCTTCTGTGATAGCTAATGCTTATTTCAGTCTTGATACTGAGTAAAGCAGTGACAGTGCCAGAGATATTAAGAAACTTCACTCTGTGATCAGATCAAGTGAGGAACTTAACTAGTTACAGACATTTTATTTTCTTAGAAAAGTAGAAAGAGGCACTTGCACTTTTATTTAAAATAAAAAATATGTTCAACATACATAGAAACAATATGTGAAAACAGCATTGTATGCTTTCACATTTGTGAATATCTTGTAAGCTTTGCAATAGATTTATGTTATCTTAATGTTTTGAAAAGATTATTCTTTTTTTGAGGCTAGGTCAATAAGTATCTGCAATTTTGAGCTAATCAGCTTTAGGTTGAGAGTGCAGCTTGGTGCACATGTCAACTACTACATGGCACTGTTCTCTTTGCTTGCGGCGCATTTCAGTGTTGTCACAAAAGTTTGCTTTGTGCTCTTGCAAAGTGTACTTGTCACACACCAGAGCATGGAAAGGAAACACCCATACTGTCAGCCAAATGGAAATCCAATGGTCAACTCCCTTTACGAAAGGTGATGACAAAAGGTTTTTGGAACACACAAAGGCCAGTTCTTGTACTTTACCTGGAAAAGGGGGTAAACCATAAACAATATTATGGTGATATTCTTTGCAATGAGTTGAAGCCTGCAATTTTAAACAAACAATGTGGTCTGTTGTCAAACAGTGGTCTTTGTTTAATGACATATATTGCCACTCTTCAGAATATGCATTTTGAGGGGTCGGAGCATCTTACATACAGTCCTGATGTTATTCCATCAGATTTCCATTTGCATGGTCAAAGATAGTCTAAGAGGCTATGAATTCACCTCTGATAAAGTGGTGAAAGAAGTGGTGAGCATGTGGTCTGCTGCTTGACCAAAAAATGAACCAAGGCACTGCAAAGCTTGTACAACAATGGACCAAGTGCAGTGAAATTAAGGGTGACACTGTTGAAAACTGATGTCGTTGCACATTTTATATTGATGATGTAATAAATTAGGAAAATAGTGAGCAAATATTTTTTGGTTTACCCTTGTTTTACTGTATGTATTAAAATTTGCTGTTATTGAACTTTATCTTCTGTATTACCAGCATTTTCATAAAGGAAAAGGAAAAACTTACCGAATTGTGCTCAAGTAAATATTCAGCTGCTTTTTCTTCTGCAACCCCACCAATTTCTCCAATTAGTATAATCCCCCTCGTTTCAGGGTCGTTAAGGAACACTTCAAGGCAGTCAATGAAATCTGTACCATTAAAAGGGTCTCCTCCTATACCAACACATAATGTCTGCCCAAGACCAACCTGCAGATAGCATAAACAGATTTACATTAACAAACACATTATTAGAACAAAAAAGTAAAAATAAGTGTAAAAAATTATATACATACCTGTGTTGTTTGATGAACAGCTTCATATGTAAGTGTGCCAGATCTGGACACAACACCAATACGGCCCTTTTGATGGATATGTCCTGGCATAATTCCAATCTTGCACTGGACAGAAAATTCAAAATCATGGTACACAATAACAAACAAATGAAACTACCGTGTTACTCAATACAACATAAAGACATAAATTAAAAATACTTAAGGCCGATTTCGAAAAAAACAATGGCTGGAGATCAATTTTGCCCCTACATCTGAAACTGAACCTGGTTCAACAAAGTCCCTTAGCATGAGACATGCTTGGCAACACTGCTATATCAACTACTGACATGATAATCACACTTTGACCACAGATATTAATCATACATAGTGTCTACACAGTGTTATTACCGAAGGTTTAATTTGACAAAGTTGGAACAAAATAAGAGGAAGAAACTTCTTTAGGAAAAAAAAACACTAATATAATTCTCACTGCTTAAAGCTCTTGACCTCCCCTCATGAACCATGGACCTTGCCATTGGTGGGGAGGCGAGGCTTGCGTGCCTCAGTGATACAGATAGCCGTATCGTAGGTGCAACCACAACGGAGGGGTATCTGTTGAGAGGCCAGACAAACGAATGGTTCCTGAAGAGGGGCAGCAGCCATTTCAGTAGTTGCAGGGGCAACAGTCTGGATGATTGACTGATCTGGCCTTGTAACACTAACCAAAACAGCATTGCTGTGCTGGTATTGCGAACAGCTGAAAGCACGGGGAAACTACACCCGTAATTTTTCCCGAGGGCATGCAGCTTTACTGTATGGTTAAATGATGATGGCGTCCCCTTGGGTAAAATATTCTGGAGGTAAAGTAGTCCTCCATTCGGATCTCCGAGCAGGAACTACTCAGGAGGACGTCGTTATCAGGAAGGAGAAGAAGAAGGGGGGGGGGGGGGCGTTCTAAGAGTCGGAGCGTGGAATGTCATATCCCTTAATCGGTCAGGTAGGTTGGAAAATTTAAAAAGGGAAGCGGATAGGTTAAAGTTGGATATAGTGGGAATTAGTGAAGTTTGGTGGCAGGAGAAACAAGACTTTTGGTCAGGTGAATACAGGGTTGTAAATACAAAATCAAATAGGGGCAATGCAGGAGTAGGTTTAATAATGAATAAAACAATAGGAATGTGGGTAAGCTACTACAAACGGCACAGCGAACACATTGTTGTGGCCAAGATAGACACGAAATCCAAGCCTATGACAGTAGCACAAGTCTATAAACCAACTAGCTCTGCAGATTACGAAGAAATTGAAGAAATATATGATAAGATAAAAAGAAATTATTCAGATAGTGAAGGGAGACGAAAATTTAATAGTCATGGGCGACTGGAATTCGATAGTAGGAAAAGGGAGAGAAGGAAACGTAGTAGGTGAATATGGATTGGGGATAGGAAACAAAAGAGGAAGCCGCCTGGTGGAATTTTGCACACAGCACAACTTAATCATAACTAACACTTGGTTCAAGAATCATACAAGGTTGTATACATGGAAGAAGCCTGGAGATACTGACAGGTTTCAGATAGATTACATAATGGTAAGACAGAGATTTAGGAACCAGGTTTTAAATTGTAAGACATTTCCAGGGGCAGATGTGGATTCTGACCATCTATTGGTTATGAACAGTAGATTAAAACTGAAGAAACTGCAAAAAGGTGGGAATTTAAGGAGGTGGGACCTGGATAAACTGACTAAACCAGAGATTGTACAGAGTTTCAGGGAGAGCATAAGGGAACAATTGTCAAGAATGGGGGAAAGAAATACAGTAGAAGAAGAATGGGTAGCTTTGAGGGATGAAATAGTGAAGGCAGCAGAGGATCAAGTAGGTAAAAAGACAAGGGATAGTAGAAAACCTTGTGTGAGAGAAGAAATATTGAATTTAATTGACGCAAGGAGAAAATATAAAAATGCAGTAAATGAAGCAGGCAAAAAGGAATACAAACGTCTCAAAAATGAGATCAACAGGAAGTGCAAAATGGCTAAGCAGGGATGGCTAGAGGACAAATGTAAGGATGTAGAGGCTTATCTCACTAGGGGTAAGATAGATACTGCCTACAGGAAAATTAAGGAGACCTTTGGAGAAAAGAAAACCACTTGTATGAATATCAAGACCTCAGATAGAAAGCCAGTTCTAAGCAAAGAAGGGAAAGCAGAAAAGTGGGAGTATATAGAAGGTCTATACAAGGGTGATGTACTTGAGGGCAATGTTATAGAAATAGAAGAGGATGTAGATGAAGATGAAATGGGAGATATGATACTGCGTGAAGAGTTTGATAGAGCACTGAAAGACCTAAGTCGAAACAAGGCCCCGGGAGTAGACAACATTCCATCAGAACTACTGACAGTCTTGGGAGAGCCAGTCCTGACAAAACTCTACCATCTGGTGAGCAAAATGTATCAGACAGGCGAAATACCCTCAGACTTCAAGAAGAATATAATAATTCCAATCCAAAAGAAAGCAGGCGTTGACAGATGTGAAAATTACCGAACTATCAGTTTAATAAGTCACGGCTGCAAAATACTAATGCGAATTCTTTACAGACGAATGGAAAAACGGGTAGAAGCCGACCTCGGGGAAGCTTAGTTTGGATTCCGTAGAAATATGGGAACACGTGATGCAATACTGACCCTACGACTTATTTTTGAAGCTAGATTAAGAAAAGGCAAACCTACATTTCTAGCTTTTGTAGACTTAGAGAAAGCTTTTGACAATGTTGACTGGAATACTCTCTTTAAAATTCTGAAGGTGGCAGGTGTAAAACTACAGGGAGCGAAAGGCTATTTACAATTTGTACAGAAACTATATGGCAGTTATAAGAGTTGAGGGACATGAAAGGGAAGCAGTGGTTGGGAAGGGAGTGAGACAGGGTTGTAGCCTCTCCCCGATATTGTTCAATCTGTGTATTGAGCAAGCAGTAAAGGAAACAAAAGAAAAATTCGGAGTTGGAATTAAAATCCATGGAGAAGAAATAAAAACTTCGAGGTTCGCCGATGATGTTGTAATTCTGTCAGAGACAGCAAAGGACTTGGAAGAGCAGTTGAACGGAATTGATAGTGTCTTGAAAGGATATAAGATGAACATCAACAAAAGCAGAACGAGGACAATGGAATGTAGTCTAATTAAGTCGGGTGATGGTGAGGGAATTAGATTAGGAAATGAGACACTTAAAGTAGTAAAGGGGTTTTGCTATTTGGGGAGCAAAATAACTGATGATGGACAAAGTAGAGAGGATATAAAACGTAGACTGGCAATGGCAAGGAAAGCGTTTCTGAAGAAGAGAAATTTGTTAACATCGAGTATAGATTTAAGTGTCAGGAAGTCGTTTCTGAAAGTATCTGTATGGAGTGTAGCCATGTATGGAAGTGACACATGGACAATAAATAGTCCGGACAAAAAGAGAATAGAAGCTTTCGAAATGTGGTGCTACAGAAGAATGCTCAAGATTAGATGGGTAGATCACATAACTAATGAGGAGGTATTGAGTAGGATTGAGGAGGAGTTATTGGGACAACTTGACTAGAAGAAGGGATCAGTTGGTAGGACATGTTCTGAGGCATCAAGGGATCACCAATTTAGTATTGGAGGGCAGCGTGGAGGGTAAAAATCGTAGAGGGAGACGAAGAGACGAATACACTAAGCAGATTCAGAAGGATGTAGGCTGCAGTACGTACTGGGAGATGAAGAAGCTTGCACAGGATAAAGTAGCATGGTTTTCAAGCCATTGTTGTCCCTGCTAAACAAATTATCAATGCAAAGAGGGGCAGAGGTATGCCTTTGTAATGTCTGCTTAGATAAAGTTGTCATTAAACTGAAGGCTGGTTTGAAAATCACACTGATTTACTATAAATAGGCGTGATCCTTTCGTATATGGTATATGGACTCTGAATCAGAGCTTAACCTGGCATTTTGCACATTCCTAATGCCCGAGGTAAAACGATTGGGGGGGGGGGGGGGGGGGGGGGGAGGAATAAAAAAAATGGGAAGGTAAACTCCAGCCCTTAAGCATCATAGTCCAGCACATAATTGCTGAGCCACCAAGACAGAATTTCATTTCATTAGTGGCCAGTAAAGATGACTGCTGAGTGACCTTTATCTTCTCATTATTTTGTCCATCAATGTGCATGCAGTTGTCTTAGCACATTAGCACTAAGCATTAGGTAGTTAAATTATCCCCCCACCCCCTCCCCAATGACTGACTTGCCTTCAATATAATACAAATTGTGTAGTTGCTGCTTTTCAATCCTATAGAGCTATTTTATAAGGTATATTTAACAATTGTTGCCTCTTGTCAAACTCCACATACTTACTGTTCAATACAACTAGTTCACATTTCATTTTTTTTCCCTTCTGGCTTTTAAACTTCTTCACATTAACCACAATTTGTCTTCAAGAATTCTTATGGGAGCAATTATTATCTGCACTCATTATTTAAATAACCAATGAAATGCTACAAACTGATTTTTTTAAAAGCAGTGTATGTTAGTGACAACTCCTTTATTATTCAGTTATTTTCAACTTGTATTCGCAAAAATGAAATTTGTTCTTTTTCGATGTTACTAAGCTGTGAGATAACAACTACAACTAGACTTGATCTGCAAAAATTTGTTAGTAAAAGATGAACCTGGTTCGTGGTGAAATAACCCAAAATTCATGTTTATGCAACATAGATATCCAAGTTCATTTTTTTGGTAATCTAAGACCAACTGCATTATATAAATCAGCCCTTTAAAAAAACACTACAGGGCAACATGCAAACACATTTCATAAAATTACTTTGAGCTTTTTCTCTGTCATCAATTTAAAGCATACATCTAGTTATCTTTTCTTCAAAGCATTTCACAAACACTGAACGTTATTCACAGTTTTGGCAATGCTAGATGCTAAGCAGACAGCATCAACAGATAAGGGCAAGACTGTTCTATTCATCTTCAGTTTACTGTTTCACTTAACTGTAGTCAGCAGACAGAAACAGTAACACCTTAAAAATTCAGTTACATAATTTTGTTAAATGTGCAGGGGCCATAGAGCTTACATTTGAAAGTGTACTTGTCACCTGAGCTCAACACTACTTTGCTATGTTCTTAATTTTTATTCAATTAGACCTTTGTGTCAATAACACAAAATTATAGATTTGTCATCTCATAACCTACTCAGATCATATCAAAGGCAAGGATATAGAAATGTGACAATCATTACCTATTAGTAAAAGACGTTGTAGCATTTGCCTAAGTTTGGGACAAATCTCTATGATTTTATCATGTAAACAACCAATATCCTCTTGACATTAATAGTTTTCACATTTTTCAAATCATTTTAGTGAATTTACAGTTACTACACGTAAACTAAGTAGAATTAAACCACTCAGGTTCACACAGTATTCCATTTATTTCACTGGATTACAATCCCACAGAATACTGACGTGGCTCTTAAATTTTCTGAAAGTATTAGTACTGTGTCAGGGGCTCATTTTAAATTTGGGTTTGGAAACTGGCTGTTTTTAAAAGACAGCCTTCAATCCTTGTGGAAACCTTCTGAAATTTTATGTTACACATTGCAGCTCAAATATGAACAGTAAGTAAAGATACCCTAACAACAGAAAAATCATCCCTTGATCTTATGGACCAGCTCTTCCTTTCAAACAAGAAACTAGTAAACGAATACTATGTATGGCATGGATGACTAAATTTTGGACTAAAAGATGTTATTTTTCGATGGATGGGCTTGTACCGAAATACACTCGTGAGGAATTAAACTTTACACAGCCAATGAGTTGGGGAGTGCTCTGGTTGTCATGACTGATGTAACAGTCCAGCATGTAATGTGATTGAGATGTTGTCAGATCTCACTACAACTTTGAGGTCATTCAAGCACTCAAGTTTCCTGTGCTACCTTGTCACAGATGTATAATTAGCACCTTCACTGATGAAAAACTGATGCTGCCAGTCAACAACCGTCAAGTACCGCAGATTGTAAGTGGGTAGATGGAAAGAGTACAGCAAATCAGTCACCAAATAAATGTAGTTAATGAGTAGTCATATCATCTGGTACTACCACTTCACTATAGTGTAGAGTATCCATCACCCTGCATGTGTACACACTACATGCCAACATGACATCATTTGGGCAGGTAGTACAGGTACCTGCATCAGGAAGATGTTTACACAAAATCAAATGGAGCCGCTGATAACTCTGCCATTGTCTGTCACTGTTGAGAGACACTTACCAAACATGTGCACATGTTCACCTACAGTGTCATGCAGACTTTTAGCAAAACAATGCACCACCCCATCACACACTTACTATGTTTGAATGGTATTGTTAACACTCCACAGGCATGTGGAGGTTTTTCCCTTCTCAATCTCCAGATTATATCTCATCTATCCTACTAAGCATTTCTACGACATCATCAAGTGATAATGTGCATATCCTAGACCAAGCAAACTAAACTTCACAAGCTGTGGCACACACAATGGTCACAGATGGGATGGCTTCCCAATTCTTTTGGTGTCTTGCAAAGTCTGTTCTATAAACATGATACTATCGTCATCAGGACAAAAGAAAGTAGGTACTTCATCATACTTCATAGGTGTGTCAAATTCAACTTCTCATTGTTTGTGAATATATTACTGCACATGAAATCAAGAAATCAATGTATACGAAGTACACAAATTTCATTACATCACTGGTGGTGATTGCTGACACAGTTCTTAATCATAAATAGTGCTGGATTTAGCTTCTACAGATCATGAAAATGCACATGCCATGACAGCATACCACCACCATCAGCACTAAGAAACTGGTGACCCTGTTTCATTAATTGTGCCACCAAATCAGTGCAAACAAAATTGTGCATAAGAAGGTTGTTTCACTATGGTTTACTTCATTCTGAAGTCACAATAATAACTTTGGGTCGAGTCTCTTCTTTCCAGAACATTATTAGCTGTATTATTAAGTTCCTCCCATGAACTTTTGGGTCTTCAGAAGGGCGACAAGAAGCTACGATAGTGGTGAAGTGGCTGAGTGATGGAGACAAGTGTTATGCTTTTGTTTGTGATGTTTATGTACTGATATGAAACAATATGTCAGTGAATTAGGACCAATCCATTCTAGTAAATATGCTGATACATGTGTACTGATGCTATGATACAGCTGCATCCTGAGTCCAAATTGCTGATAGCTTCGTGATGGCAAGTATTATGTCTACTGAGTTGGAGGTGATGTCACTATTCAGCACAGTTAAGGATCATTCTTCATCAGTTATATTTAACTCCACTCTCCTCACCTTATGTAAACAGCTGAGTGCTCAGCAGACACCAGTGACCACTTCACTATTCCTATATATCTTTCATATGGAAAAATCCAGAAAAGAAATCAACCAAATGGGTGATCTGCATGGTAGACTGAATGCTGTAGTGCCAACTGATTAATGGAAAATAAAAACAGCTACCAGCAGGGTAGATCACTATACCAACATGACGCATGCATGGTAATATCTTCAGACCAACTCAAAATACTGTCTTTACCACTGTGGAGTAAGACACACAGTGTGATATGTTCTGCTGACAAAAATGACCTATTTTAGCACTCTCCCAAATGAGGTAGTTCCTTTTGTGAAGGCTAAAATCACTTACCATATTAACGTTAGTTTTTCACCCTGCCTCAAGAGTGTGTATTTTTTCCCAGGAGCTTGCGCCCATGCAGAAGTGGATCCTTTCAGAGGCAAGGGGAATAACTACTCCTTCTTGGGCCATCCAATTCACATGAAAATGTGTGTCAGATCGAACAAATAGGACGAAATGAAAGTACTTGCCCAATGCAAGGTATGATGCGATCAATGGTGAGGGATGAATGTGTGGTATATGGGAAAATGCATGTTGAATGGAACCTCAGTGGTATCAGGCAAACTCCCCAAGTAATTAGCCTTACCCTGCCGTGGGGTTCTGATGGTGTCGACTTCGTATAACCCAAACCTTGTGGGACCAACTGGAGAACACAAACTAATTTAAAAACTGATGGACTTGATAATACCTCAAATATTCAAACATCAAATGCTGAACTGATGTAAGCTGTTTCTGCAACTGGATCGGTGGGTACACCAGCCCAAGACGTGGAAAATGTCAATGTAAAGTTGGACCACATCAAGATCAAATTTTTGTCTGGGGCACACAGGAGGACACTTTTAAGAGAACAAAGAGGAAAACAAGGCAAAGAATGGCTTTCTACAAACAAATGCAGGGAATTAAAAAGTCTTCAACCTAAGACCTTCAAAGAAGACGGTCTCAGAGTGAAAGGAGTAAAAAGCCCCTCCCACTCCCAAGAAGGGAATAAGAGAACGAGGGAGGAGTCTGTTATGCCTACTTCACAGGATAATTTGGGCCAGAAAAATCTGAAGCAGGAAACGGTGAAAGAGATGTATAGCACTGCAGTCTTGGTTTTTAGGATGTCCCTAATCTAACAAGGATAGCCACTTGTTAACATCACCTCACTTCAGGGGGAGCTAGTTCAGACGGCTTTCTTTGAACAGATTGGAGAAGGTTTATGTCAAGGCCTAAAACTCAGGGGGGTCTCTTTGGACCTGTGGTTTCCAATCTGGGGGGTAATTACCCCCAAGGGGTAAAAACAAGAAGGTTGTGGTTACAGCTTATAAAATGAATGTCTTCCTCAGAAATTCCACCCACTAGGCACATACTTTGCATCATGCATATACGACAATAAAAAAATCAGACAGGTATGTCACATACATGTTTAAATATTTCATGAAAATTCCTTCCCAAAATTGTAGGTAGTTCCCGCATTAGACCAGAAATTGCTTCATTATTCACTTTGCAACAATAAATGAACTAACTGACAACACAACACTAACTACGTAATGGCTACAACATATTATTAGAGGCATAAATGATGCATGAAGTTTTCAAATTTCAAGGAATCCAGCAGTCAAGTGTTTTACAAATGCTAAGTATAGTGCACACATTCTAGCTTGGTCAACTTTAAATAGGAATGCAGGGTGTGGGGGAAGCATGTGTCACTAGGGAGAGTAGTGCAAAGAGAGCATGTTTTGTAATAAATCTCTACCCTCAATGTAGGTGGAGCTGTAGGTAGCATTTGCAATGTAACAAGAACTGCTTCATCATTCTACATAAAAAAGATTACCATCAATTTTCAATATAAATTCTCTCATCAGCTCATTAGTTTGTGGTTAATTAAAACACCTACAAAACTAAATATCATTTATCTTTCATCATTGGAGAATTACAAACATTTGAAGAAAACTCATTTTCATTGTAAAGTTTAGCTAAACACTAATGCTGATGATGGTGGGGAGACGGGGGTACCAGCTATATCTGATTGCATTCATGGGTAATGGTCTCAGAAAGGTTGGGAACCACTGGTCTAGGCAAAAGTGCTGTAATCTTTGACTATGGGGGTTGGAAACAGCAGATTAGCTAAACAAGATGGTGCCCAACACAGCTCCATGGGAGGAGGCAGAGCAACTGGTCGAGATAGCAGCAGAATTTCTCAAGACCCTGAAGATATCAATATGGGTACTTATACTACTTAAGGATGTTCCTCCAAAGACCCTGTTCAACAAAGTACAGTGCAGAACCAGAAAGACCACGCAGAAAATTGGAGGACAAATAACTGCAAGGTGCATCTGACAGCCAAAACCTTGTGGAGGAAGTCAGTGAAAAATCCCTGAAGGCAATGTAACACCAGGATTAATACCGTATTTAGGGTTCTCACTATAACATTACAATAACATTGATAGCCAGTGGCAGACGACAGCAAAGAGGCTCTTTGAAATTATACAAAGATACTATTTCCACATGTTGCTTATTTTTACAGGAAATCAGTATGCTTACACAATGTATCCACGCGGCATATGTCTTTTAGAAGATTTTTTTTGTAGAATTAAAATACAATAGTTATATTTAAAATTATAAACAATGTAGCAACCAGTCGCAGAAACATAATTTATCTACCTTGATGCAAATCGATTTCGACTGATATCAGTCATCATCAGTGCTTGGAGACACTTTGTTGCTTATACATCACTTATTGAACACGATGTCTTGGCTGGTGGTAGTAAGCCTTATTTTTAATGTCTTGTATTAATGAAACATGGCACATGCCTGCCTAGGCAGAAACTTTTGAATATCAAGTTGTATGCAATTAAACGGGCAACCAGTAAGAGTCTGATTTCCAAGTTCACACAAGAGCATTTTCCTTCGATTAGTGTACCAAAGCTATTTTAAGTGACAATGGATCCCAATTTGCTAGTAATGATTGGATTAAGTTTAGAACACTGCAGAGATAAAGCATATAAGAACCTCAGTGTATCATCCCTCGAGCAATCCAGCAGAACTTTGTGTGAGAGAACTGGGGCGGATCTGCAGGACATACTGTAGCAATAGACACAGCTCTTGGGTGCAATATCTAAAAGATTTTGAAACTGTAATGAACTGTGTGAAGCATAGCTCAATGGGATTTTCACCATGGGAGGTGGATTCAAGACAAAGCCACCAAATCTGATCTCAGAACATGTCGATTACCCCACAACCCCCGTGCGTAATGAGGTGAGAAGAGAACAGAAGAGCTGGAAACTTTTGTATGGGAGAACACGGAGAGAAGAGCAATGCAAAGAAAGCAAAGACATGACACAAAGGTGAAGGTGACAGAGAGATAAAGAGTTGGGGATCTGGTGTTGGTGATGACAAAGGAGAAGTGAGCACAACAAGGAGAAAAAGAAATATATTGAAACTTCCTGGCAGATTAAAACTGTATACCCGACCGAGACTCGAACTCGGGACCTTTGCCTTTCGCGGGCAAGTGCTCTACCAACTGAGCTACCGAAGCACTACTCACGCCCGGTACTCACAGCTTTACTTCTGCCAGTACCTCGTCTCCTACCTTCCAAACTTACAGAAGCTCTCCTGCGAACCTTGCAGAACTAACACTCCTGAAAGAAAGGATATTGCGGAGACATGGCTTAGCCACAGCCTGGGGGATGTTTCCAGAATGAGATTTTCACTCTGCAGCGCAGTGTGCGCTGATATGAAACTTCCTGGCAGATTAAAACTGTGTACCCGACCGAGACTCTAACTCGGGACCTTTGCCTTTCGCGGGCAAGTGCTCTACCAACTGAGCTACCGAAGCACGACTCACGCCCGGTACTCACAGCTTTACTTCTGCCAGTACCTCGTCTCCTACCTTCCAAACTTACAGAAGCTCTCCTGCGAAGTAAAGCTGTGAGTACCGGGCGTGAGTCGTGCTTCGGTAGCTCAGTTGGTAGAGCACTTGCCCGCGAAAGGCAAAGGTCCCGAGTTCGAGTCTCGGTCGGGTACACAGTTTTAATCTGCCAGGAAGTTTCATATCAGCGCACACTCCGCTGCAGAGTGAAAATCTCATTCAAGAAATATATTGATTTATATTATGGACCTTTTGAGACGATGGCAATTCCACATCCAAATGCATACTGTTTGGTTTGTCCACAGACAAACAAAATACTTGGGCTGAGAAATATAAAATTTTTCTTTAATAGTTAGTGAGTATGTGTATTTCCATACTACTTTTGAAGGGAAAAGATTCAGTATTAATCCTAAAACAAGGGAGTATTGGTTGATCAGTGACTTTGTAATAACACTTTGTGTGATTTACTCAAGTGTACATTTAAAGATTGCCGGCCGCAGTGGCCGAGCAGTTCTAGGTGCTTCAGTCTGGAACCGCGCGACTGCTACGGTCGCAGGTTCAAATCCTGCCTCTAGCAAGGATGTATGTGATGTCCTTAGGTTAGTTAGGTTTAAGTAGTTCTAAGTTCTAGTGGACTGATGACCTCAGATGTTTAGTCCCATAGTTAAAAATACACTTTCTCCCAGGTGAAAATACACTTTCTCCGTGTTAAGTGACAGTATACTTTTCCTCGGAACTGTAAAACTTATCACTCCTTTGAATGTTTATGGTTTTATACACCAGCGTAGAATTGCCCGCACTTAGAAAACGAAACTCGGTTAAAATATATACATACTTTCCGAAGCATTGAAATCAAGATTGCAGTGCACTTTTATAAGCAAGTCCTAGCTCATTCACGTGATATGCCAGCTGATGACAGCGGATATTCAGTGCATAGGGCACTTGATGTAGTCAGTCAATAGCAGTATCACTGTTAAGAAGTGCGTACACACAAATATATGAAAAGTTAATGGTTTAAATTAATGTACATAGTGCTGCTACAAGAAAAGCAAAGCTTTCACATATAATATTGGTCTTGAAGATTAATAAGCTCCAAGAGAAGCTAAGCTTTGATACATAATATTGATCTTACCAGAATGAGATTTTCCTCTGCAGCGGAGTGTGCACTGATATGAAACTTCCTGGCAGATTAAAACTGTGTGCCCAACCGAGACTCAAACTCAGGACCTTTGCCTTTCGTGGGCAAGTGCTCTACCATCTGAGCTACCGAAGCACGACTCACGCCCGGTCCTCACAGCTTTACTTCTGCCAGTATCTCGTCTCCTACCTTCCAAGGAGATGAGACGAGATACTGGCAGAAGTAAAGCTGTGAAGACCGGCCGTGAGTCGTGCTTCGGTGCTCAGATGGTAGAGCACTTGCCTGCGAAAGGCAAAGGTCCCAAGTTCAAGTCTCGGTCGGGCACACAGTTTTAATCTGCGAGGAAGTTTCAATGTTGATCTTTTTTGTGTGTGTTACACTTTAAGATAAATCATACAAATGTGCCAGTAAAATTTTTAATAACGACAAACGTTTGATCTGGTCTCAAAATTTTTCTTAATGGTTCTCCTCAAACAGTTGAT